>NC_043011.1:17341661-17456661 GCF_006345805.1 Octopus sinensis | reverse complement strand
AGCCACACTTTGTTGCCTCATAACATTCGGAAAATGGATGCATTTTAACTAAATTTGCTACAAATACCGCTTAGATGTTTTGGCTTCAGAGTATGGGACAGACTTTTTCCGAGTGGGTGGAGAGTGGAGTTTTGGAAAATTTACATGATCTGACTTTTTCCCCTCATAATTTTCAGGAAATTGGTAATCTTTTAATGAAAATTTATAAAAACCCATCCCTTTCAAACGACATAGATTACGATTATAAAGAAATTTGTGGGGAAATTTTTTTCGAGAATTTCCCCAATTTTTTTAACCACAAGCCTTCGATATGATGGGGTTGGGGGTCATCTTTCTATGAAAAATTATTTGAAATCTCTTTTTTTTTACACACACACCCTTATTCATCACCCCATTCCGGAGCTGTTTTGGCTAATTTTTTCTTTGCCCTTCAAAACCCAGGACCGAAGTATTTTCGGTGATTTTTTTTAATTGTTAATATTTTCAGAGGGATAAGTGAGTACATTAAGGGCGATTTGGATGTTGTTTCTAGCATATACAAAGACAACGTTCCTGGTTTCTTTATCACTCTCGCATGTATTGATGTTTTCTTCGATATGTTTTCCCCATGAATACATTTATATCTTATAAAAAAGAAAATTTGAGAAATTATTAACTTTTTGCAACCCTACTCTCTGACCCCGTTTTTTTCTGTTTGGAAATTAAAATATTGCAGAGCCTGAGAAGGTCTTTGGGGGCATTTATCCACAGTAGTTTTAAAGAATTATGGAGATGCACTTGCATAGCAAATGACTTGACCTGAGTTTGCGAGTTGAAGCGAAAGCAATTGCAGCGTTGAAGATGTTTGTAAGCCATTCAAGAAAACGCAAATGAGTTTCATTTCAACATTTAAATTTCATTTCTGTGAAAATGTTTTCCTCGCTTTGAAACCGCGACCTGTTCACTGACAAAACTTCACGAAAGTGACTCACACAAAATTTTATCAGTGAACTGGTCGCTGCTTCGAAGCGACGAAAATATTTTCACAGAAATGAAATTTAAATTACGGAGATGTAATTGCGTAGCGAGTGTGATGCAGCACGAAGCTTTGTCAGTGAACAGGTCGCGGTCTCAAAGCGACGAAAATATTTCGACAAATTAAATTTAAATGTTGAAGTGAATCTAATGGTTTTGTGTGTTTCTTGAAATTTTAATGTTGAAGTGAAACTAACGTTTTGTGTGTTCTTCAATGGCTTACAAACATACTCCATGTTGCAATTATTGTTGATTTTTAAAAAGTGTTATCTAAACGAGAATTCATTTTAATGGCATACTTTTCGGTTAGAAAATTTTTATTCTTACACACACACACACGCGCGCGGCTTCGCTCGATTCAGGTGAGGGTAAAAATTTCGATGACAATTTATTTTGTTGTTTTTCTTCCACCAATGGATCACACGTGTGTTACTTCGGCTCCAGTATTCCATAAGATATGCTTAATGGAAGAAAAATATTGAGAAAACATCAATACATGTCACAGTGAAAAAGGAGAGTGGTTTGGGTTGTGCTAGAAACAACAGTGAAACGTCCCTTGAATTGTTCACCATTTCCTCTGAAAATATTTATAATATGTTTTGTTTTGTTTTGTTTCTCTACTGCAAAAAGCGGATCTTTTCGGTTTGAACGGCAGTTTTAACATAATTTCTAGGTAACTAAAAAATTTTAAACTTCGTATACTGGTAGAATGTGTGTGTAAAACATCTTTTTCCCTTGGCTTTATTGAGAAAATTCTATAGTTTGTAAGATATTTGTTGTTTTTTTTCTTCAATTTCTGCAATTTCAACCATTCACTGACGTCTATTGAGGTGAAAAACATTCTGTGCCGTATGAATATGTCCCTCGTTTAAGAAACAGATTGGATTTATTTACATTTGTGAAGAAAAAAGATACCCTTCCCCCACTCCTAACCTTAACCCTAAAACATATTGAAATACAATAGATCGATACTAGGGTCATTAATTATGGATGATAATTTCATGACATCGCTAGAAAAACTGCCGTTCAAACCGAAACGATCCCAAAAAGCTCCTCTCATGGTTTTTAAGTTAGAAAAGAAAATGGGAAAAATCGGTCCGGATAGTTATTATTGTAAGTTGTATTGGGTTACAAACAACCATAACAACAAAATCACTTTAGAATTCTTTGCACAAAAATTATGCATGTAATTTTAAAAAAAAGTTTCATTCAATAAGTAATGTTTTTACATTACATATACATTAATAGAATAAACTGTCGACTTTCCAAATAGCGAATTAAAACATAAAATGAAAACATTAAAACAGAAAGTGAGAGACTTTGCAAATAAAAATGAAATGTACCGTAGTGAATGCAATGAATATTTAAATTTACGAGAAACTGGAGTTAAAAAATTCAATAAACTTGAGAAATCGAAATAACATGAAATTTCTTAGAACATTAATTTATAAAAAAATATTTCCAGCAGACAGTTAACACTTTAATGATTGCTTTCTTTTAGTAGTTTTAGTAATTGTTACACACCTAATTCACAAGCAACTTTCTCCATTATAGTATATATAATAACCCCTTCCGCTCACTATGAAACAAATATAGTCCGGATCATATCTACTCCATTCCTTAACACAGGAATTTCCCTTTGTTTTAACGGTCATTTTCATAGCATTATTTTCGATGGTCCGATAACTGAAGAGATGCCGGCGTGGGTTTCCGCCCCGACATCCGAAACTCGGAGTTTTATCATGGCTACCGAATAATTGTCACATATTATATTTACAGATATAATATATATAATATATAATATATATATATAGAGAGAGAGAGAGTGAGAGAGAGAAAGACAGAGAGAGATGACTTATAGGAGTATCGGCCGAAGATGGCCTAGGCCATGACTAATTTAATAGCACCGCATGGAATAGATACACAGTCAGCTCTTGGGCGCCACAGCCTATTCGAGCAGGGAATTATTGTTTTCAGAGACATATCCGGGTGTGGGTGGTTTCTCTGGTATTTGTTGGAAGTAATAATCTAAGCCTGTTTAAGTGCTGTGAAATCCCTTTCCTCCTTTTTGTGGGCTGGCACCATGTTGTAGAGAGCAGGGCCTGTTGAGGTGAAATGTTTCTGTCTTAGTGTTGTGATACTACACAAACGTGATTTCTGTAGTCGAAGGACTGCACAGGGTGGGGAACAAGCCTAGGCTGAATTTTAAAGATGATGGCTATATCATTTGGGGAATGTTCACGTAATATTTTCTACATCATACAGATGATATAGCGCTCACAGTGGTGTTGGAGGGAGTAAATCTTGAGCTTTTGAATCGATCCCAATAGTTAAGGATTGTTATGTCATCTACTTTTTGTGATTGATCTCTGGGGAGCTTCAATTATTGTAATATTGTAATATCGTGTAGGGGGACCACAGAGGACAACAATATTCAAGGTGAGGACGAGCAAAAGTAGAGAAAAGAAGGATAATAATAGGAACGTCTCTAGACCGAAAACTCCTGAGGATCCAGGAGTACGCCCTGCGATCCATGTCAACTTTGCTGTTTATATGAGCACTCCAGTTTATTTTGTTGTCAACAGTAACACATAATTTATATATATAAGTGTATGTGTGTATGTATTATATATATATGTGTGTGTATATATATACATACATACATACATACATACATACATACATACATACATACATACATACATACATATATATATATATATACATACATATATTGTTTAGTCAACATAGTATATAATTTTATGAGCTACTAATAGTTTCATGCAGTAAAATAGACACGGACAACATTTTATAACAGGTCTGGTGCCTCCATTCAATCTTCAGGCTTTGCTGACATACCATATGCAAGCTATAACAGTATGTTTCGAAGCGTTTGAAGGAGGACATTCGGTGAAAGTGGCCGGATCTATGGAGCGCGAAGAATTGGATTCTTCACATGAACAATGAACCCTGTCACCGATCTTTCCTAACTCATGAGGCTCTCTCCAAAAACTACACAGTATCACTTCGGCAAATGTCTTATTCTCTAGACAGGAGAAGTTAGTCTTGATTTTAAACTTTGTTCCTTGTTTGAAAGTAAATTCAGAGCCTTCAAACAGGGAACAAAGTTTAAAATCAAGGCCAACTTCTCCTGTTCCTCCGAGAACCTCATCTAAGTTCTCACATGCGCTGGTTGCCAACACAATTATGTTGGACAAACGAGCCTTCCTTTACGCAGAAGACTAGCAGTCCATAAAGAACAGATATATCTACCACAATACCGTCAAATTCCACTCAGTAGCCCCATAGACTCTTGCGCTAGAGATAAAAATCCCAAATTTCACATATTCCCTTTCTATCAATGTAAAGACAGAATCTCTACACAAGAAAGAATAAACAAGGATAATCCTTTTTATTGAAAAATTCCGAACGGATTTATTTTAAACCGGATTTATTTTAATAAAAAATGCGTGCGCCTGTTCTTGAGAAAGCTTTCAATCCGTTTACGAATTACCTCATTTCCAGTGAATGCAAGGAGCTTTTCAAGTCTCTCTGAGTAGTAACCAGTCGCTGATGTTCTTTATCCGTAGTAGCTACCGTTAATTGTATATAAGAGAGCAGGGAAACGGTACTTTAGAAGAGATTGTGTCTTATCTCAAAGTGTTCTGAATCTAAAGTACTAGAGTTGAAGAATACAATCTAAATTATTCGATGTGTCCTTCAAGATTCCATACCACACAATGTGGTGTTAAGTATATTATGCTCTCTTTTATCGAATGTTGATTTTCTAAATGTGGCATCTTTGTTGCAGATAGAATTAATTTCATGTGTAATAATGTTAAACTGCAATTATGTATGTACTTGTGTGTGTGTGCGTGTGTGTGCGTGCGTGTAGGTATTATGTAGATGTGAAAATACGTGGTGTAGGTTATCTTTTAGAATGCCAGTCATTCTATGATGCAGGTAGACCGCTTGTTTCTTCACGAAAATTTAATATACGTCCACTCAGAAAACAATAATGGTGAAATAAGTGCTAAAGCAGAGGAAATGATATCGTCTTTTTTTTCTATTGTAATGCTACCTCAAATGTGTTCACTTGATATATTGAAATCTTTGTCTTTGTGGAATGCATTTATATTCCCATACACACACAGACACGTATGAATCTGTGTGTGTGTGTCTATGTGTGTTGTTGTTGTTGTTGTTATTGTGTGTTCTAGAGTCAATTATATTCAATTATATTGTATGAATAAACAATGGTGGGAAGTAACCACCATGAATTATGGGAAATCAGTTGACGGTTGTATTATACAGATGTGTGTATGTAAACTACATTAGCAATTGAAAAGTTATTGGCATAAGTATGCAGTACCCTTAAATAATATTTGAAATGATGGAATATTTTAAATCGTATAATATGCATATAAAAACGAATATTAACAAAATCTAAACTCTAGCTTTACCAAAAATAACGTATTCCCGCCAAATCATCAATAGATACAGATCAAAAGTTTAGCAACGCCCGAATATAAGTATTATATTAACATACAAAAACATTAAATTATTAGCAGGAACTATTTCTGACAAACAAAAGCATACTAATTAGAATACTAATCAGTCGCCATGATATATCGTTAGCCACTACACACATTTTTTCTCTCCTTGTTTCTCTCCTTGGTTTTTCTGTGTCCCTTTCTGTAGAAGAGCGTAGGCTCGAAACGTAAAATATTTTTTCTATTCCTGAGCGTTATACTAATACATCTGTTTGTTTTGTACACCACCTGTCTTCGTCTTTTGTTTTTTTCGTAAACTCTCCCTATATTAATTAGAATGCTGTTTGATTAAATTATCATTCTATACATTCACTCAGAAACCATGATGATGAAATAAGTGCTATAGTAGAGAAAATGATATAGTCTTCTTTTCTTACGTTAGTGATGATGTCTTTGTTATATTATATATGCGAATGAAAGTGAAATTTTCAGTAGAACAGCAACGCCTTAGTAATAGAGGATACTTTAAAATCTTAAATACCAGAGAGAAACTTGGCGTATGGAAATAACTGCCGCATCTTAAAATTTATATTACTATTTCAACATATAACAGACCTCATAACTTAATGTATTGTTAAGACAATTTTAAGATTTGAAATCCAATGGACTTCTCTGCCAAATACCGGGCTCGCGCTAGGTACTGAAAGACATCAACCGCATTTATGTGTGTGTGTGTGTGTGTGTGTGTGTATGTGTGTGTGTGTGCGTGCGTGTGTATAAATATATATATATATAGAATTATAAATTAGGGTATCTACGAGATACCACCATGCTGAAAATAGCAGCCATGATCTGACTCTAAAACCACCTTAATTGTCCATGTAGCAACACGGAGAGAAAACAAGTAATTTATTACTACTTTCATCTTGTCTCTTTGTTTTCTTTCCGTGTTGCTACATGGACAATTAAGGTGATTTTAGTCAGATCACGGCTGCTATTTTCACCATGGTGGTATCTCGTAGATACTCTTGCCACTTCATAAAATCGTTATTTTATTTTAAATTAACGATCTTATCCTTATTTATATATATATAGTTGAGGTGTGTTCTGTTAAGAATTTATAAGAGTACAAATAGACCTCCTTCATCCTTAGAATTCCCAAATAGCCGGTAGTATTCTTATGGTATGCTACCAATTCTTAGGTATTCCTCGTTAGTGAAAATAAAAATAAAAAGTAAAACGTAAAAGAGTCGAAAGGAAGAGTAAGGAATATATTTTCAAAGAAGAAGCCATGGATGTTGTAGCATGGAAATCTTAATTTCCTTACGGAGACAGCAACTGAATATCACCTGAGGAGTTACATATACAGTCTTCTTATACAGGTAAATCGCTACATAATTAAATTTAAGCTCAACTTTAAATCCTGTATATACGAGGATCTGTAAGTATCAAAACATTTGTAGCGATTAAAAACCTGCCTAACCGTACTTACTCTTCCTTTTCACTCTTTCACTTTTTACTTTATATATATATATAATTACGGGGAGGGAGCTGAACAACTTCCTGGCTTTAAGGGTATCACGAGAGGACTGGTTGGAGGCTCAAACTTCCGAGTTCTTTTACAAGGCTTAGAGAAACTGAAGGAATGGTATAATAAATATGTGGGTCTGAGAGGGGAATATGTTGAATGAAATCGTAATTAACTGATTCTCCTTTATTTTCTCTTACCCAAACCATGAACTTTACACCACCCCGTGTATATATATATACATATATATATATATATATATATATATCTATATATATATATATATATATATATATATATATATATATATATATATATATATTCTTTCACTCTTTCACTTGTTTCAGTCATTTGACTGCGGCCATGCTGGAGCACCGCCTTTAATCGAGCAACTCGACCCCGGGACTTATTCTTTTGTAAGCCCAGTACTTATTCTATTGGTCTCTTTTGTCGAACCGCTAAGTAACGGGGACATAAATACACCAGCATCGGTTGTCAACCAATGCTAGAGGGACAAACACAGACACACAAACACACACACGCATATATATACACATATATACGACGGGCTTCCTTCAGTTTCCGTCTACCAAATCCACTCACAAGGCATTGGTCGGCCCGGGGCTATAGTAGAAGACACTTGCCCAAGGTGCCACGCAGTGGGACCGAACCCGGAACCATGTTGTTTGTTTAGCAAGCTACTTACCACACATCCACTCCTGCGCCTATATATATATATATTATATATATATATTATATATATATATATATACATTATATATATATATATAATAATATATATATATATATACATAATCTCTATATATATAAAACTGAGAATGTGTGTCTGTCTGTCTGTCTGTGTGTTTCTCTAAAACTTGAGAACTACACAACCAATTTCATTCAAATTTTACACATGCCTTACTTAAGGTCCGGGGAGTGTCATCGGCCAAAAAATCTTAACTTTTACCCTATGGCGACCCCACAGCAATATCATATCTTCTCCACTATTTCAGTATTACGTGTTAAAAGTGAAACAAAAACGCCTCTCTTATGTAATGCAGACACTTTCACTATTAAAGTGAAAGTATTATATAACAGGGATGAACCATTAACAATGGTCATCCATTTTGCTAGAAGAAGATCCGCTATGGTCTTATATGCTACACCACTGGTTTTCAATTCATATTAATCAAATTGATATTCAATTTTTCACCCTTATTATGTGTGTGTATTAGCAATTCGTATAAAATGGCATCAATGACTTGAACTTGAATAAGTGGTTTCACATAAATGGGGATAAATTAAAAAGGTTTGTTGTTATTATTATTACTGTTTGACTATTGTAATCACGTTTGTTGGTTTCTCGTCAGGGAAACATTGTTGTGTTGCATTTGTTAAATAATTGTAAACCGTAACCCTCCCCCTTTCAGAGAAGGGTCTTTGGTCATTGTTTAAAAATTGAATTGTGTCCCGTTTGTGGAAATTGACAATATTTTCACCGTCTTTACGGAAGCATTTTTGTTAAAATGCCTTCGATAGAAGAAAGTCCAAAAATAAATTTCACTGCAGCCGTACACTTCTATACAAGAGGGAGGACAAGATCCAATTGATCGAAATTGCAAGAGATGGGCCTACAATTCCAATTTTGAGTATTGTTATCTCTAGCGATATCAAGATATAACTTTGTATTTTGTATTTTATGTGTAGATGTATATATATAGATGTACATGTAATATGTACACATATATATACACATATATATACACATATATACATGCATAATATATCTACCCATATACACATACGCACACACACAGACATACATGGGGATAGGTATGGCTGTGTGGTAACAAACTACGTTCCAAACACATAGTCCTGGGTTCAGTCCCACTGTTGTGACTTGGCATGTCTTCTGCTGTAGCCTCAGACCAACAAAAGCCTTCTCAGTGGATTTTGTACATATATACAGACGTACACACATATATATATACATGCATTCGTACATATTCGGCATAAACACTCTACCACTACAACTAATAACTATTGGGAACACTTTCAGACCTGCCTTACATTCGAAACGGAATCTCAACGCCCCGAGTTTTCCATCTCAAGTTAATCTCTCTCATGGAGCTCATACAAAAATGGCAAGTCTTTGGGCCCATACAATGTGACATGTACACAATCGAGTGGCAAAAAAGGGCTCTTCCACATATTCATATCCTGCTTTGGCTCTCAGCGAAGATCAATTCCAATGACATCGACAACATAATCTCTGCAGAGCTTCCTGATCCAGCTTTAGACAAAGAACTATAGTTAAAGCAAATATGGTACATGGTCCATGTGGGTGTGGATTCAACATAAACTCACCATGCTTGAAGGACAGCATATGTTCAAAAAGATTTTCGAAAAATTTTTTGAAAATTTTCCCCAAAAACTTTTGAAAAGTTTTACGAAAATTTTCCCCAAAAATTTTTTTTTAATTTTTTGAAGATATTTTTTAAAATTTCCCCCCCAAATTTTTGAAAAGTTTTTCGAAAATTTTGCCCAAAAATTTTTGAACAGTTTTTCGAAAAATTTCTCAAAAAATTTTATAAAAACTTTTTGAAAATTTTCCCCAAAAAGTTTTGAAAATTTTCCCTAAAAATATTTGAAATTTTTTGAAAGTCTTTTGAAAATTTTTCCCAATGATTTTTGAAAAAGTGAGACAGAGAGAGAGAGAGAGTAAGTGACGACCTTAATAAAATATAAAATGTAAAATGCTTTGTCTTTTCTTAAACACGAAATATAGTGTTCAAATTTAGGAGGTTTTTGAAAGACACTATACTTCTTAATCATAGTATGTATACTTTCTCACACAACAATTACAATATATTTATTTTATCATTTATTTATTTAAATCTTTCATCTTTCTCCCCACTCTCTCTCACACACATTACTTTGGGTGCGAAAGGGTTTGTTTTCATTTTACACCGAGTAAAAAAGTGTTTTGTTGACAATCCATTTATTTAACAACAAAGAAACCAATTCGAATAACAATAATAATAATTTAAATTCAATTAATAATTCGAATTATGGTTACAGTCAATCTTCAGGTTAATTGTAATATTTTAATAAATAATCAGAAATATTTAAACAATATTTTTTAAGAAATAACTAATATAATAAATTTTCTTATAAAAAACTCTATTATCAAACTAGAAACTTAACGATTATGATTATGTCAAAACAACGATTATAATGTTAAATATTAATTTTAATTTTTAAGTATTAATTTTAATTTTTAAGTATTAATTTTTAAGGTAAGAAACCCACAAATAATCTAATATCAGTAATAGTCAAAATCTAATTATATAAATATTTTACAAAAAAATGACTCTTCATATTATTAAAATATAAAATTTAAATAATATATAAATTATCAATGAAAATATAAAAATGTATATAAATATTATAATAAAGATTATATTATAATATATTATATTGTAATAGGCGCAGGAGTGGCTGTGTGGTAAGTAGTTTGCAAACCAACCACATGGTTCCGGGTTCAGTCCCACTGCGTGGCATCTTGGGCAAGTGTCTTCTGCTATAGCATAGGGCCGACCAATGCCTTGTGAGTCGATTTGGTAGACGGAAACTGAAGGAAGCCTGTCGTATATATGTATATATATATATGTGTGTGTGTATGTGTGAGTGTGCCTGTGTTTGTCCCCCTAGCATTGCTTGACAACCGATGCTGGTGTGTTTACGTCCCCGTCACTGAGCGGTTCGGAAAAAGAGACCGATAGAATAAGTACTGGGATTACAAAGATTATGTCCCAGGGTCGATTTGCTCGACTAAAGGCGGTGCTCCAGCATGGCCGCAGTCCAATGACTGAAACAAGTAAAAGAGTAAGATCTAAAATAATCCCTATAAATAAATATATATGCACATATAATAAAGACCTAATAAATTTATTTTTCATATTTAAAGATGAAATAGCTAATTTCAAAAATACAAATAAACAAACGAACACTATAGCAAATTAACTATCTTTATATATCTTTGGCTAATTAATAACTTTCAAAAATCTTATTTTTAAAATACTTAAAGAAATAATCAATTCGTAGTTATATAGTATCAAATAAATACTATAAATATATTTATCAATGGGAATATAATAAAACTAGCAAATAACAAATTAAAAAGACAATATATAAGTTAAAATCATAATTATAAGAAATTTAAAACTACAATTAATGTTATTAATACATGTATATACATGAATCTAACTTAAAACAACTCGTATACTTGCTATCAAACAACATATCTATCGCTAAGTAAATTCTTACGAATAAACTTAAAGTTAATATCTAATAATTATATAGAAAATTACGATAATTAGATAAACAACGATATTTACATAAAAAAACAATAATATTATACCATACGACTTATAGAATATTAAAATTTAAAGTTTAAAGATCTTAAATATAAATAAATACTTAGCTTAGCGAGGTTTTGCGATGAACTAAAATTTTGATTCGGAAAACGTCTTTACAGCGTTTATAAGAATACTCGTGGAATTACGTTATTAGCAAAAAAAGAATAAATTGTTGAAGAATTCATTAAGCGTGAGGAACAAATACGCCTTATCAATGAATATTGTGAATGGGAACAGTTATGATTTATCAATAAATGTAAATAGAATGAAGTCACAAATAAAGAATAGAATCACTCTATACTATAAGATTTATTATTAAATAACTATCATAAATAATACTTAATACAGAATAAATTAAATAATTAAAAACCACTAATTATTATATATACTCTAAAAATCTTATAAGATTAAAAAATATATCAAAAAATTAATATAGTAACCCCTCACCTATTAAATTCTTTGCCAAATATTCTTATAATTAAAGCTAAAATTAGTGATCATAACCAAAATCTCTAAAATACTAATCAAAATTTGAGGTACAACTATACATGCGTATACATATATATATAAATATACATACATACATATATATATATATATCTACACATACATACACATACATACATACATGCACATACATACATATACATATATACACACACACAATTAAATGCATATACATATACATATATATATACACGTACATAAACATATACACATATATACATACATACACACACAAACACATATCTTTATATATAAAAGTGAAGTTGTGTGTCTGTCTCCTACGATTTAGATTCTTAACTACTCCCACATTTTGCGGTGCAGTTTAACCAAAGCCGGGTATCTTATAGTCGTGATTCCTATCGAGCCCTTCTGAGTAATAGCGCGCGTCTACGATGAGTCTCCGATTTAAAAAAAATTACCATCATTTTTTCCATTTTAATGCATTTTTTTCGCTATTATATAAGGGAAGTAACTCTCTAAAAATGTCTACGATGAGTCAACGATTTAAAAAATAATTCACCATAATTTTTTTTCCATTTTTAATGCATTCTTTTGCTATTTTTTGGCTATAACTCTCTAAAAATGCTTATATAGTTAGTTCCCTTACAAACCCGAGCAACACCGGGCCTTACTGCTAGTATCATATAAATAAATACGTATATACATGTCTAAATTAATACTTCAATACAAACATAGAGGTAAAAATTAAGTTTAATCTATATATTCTATCTTACTAATCTATACTTCTATATTAAATAAAATAGATTAAATAAACATCCAACTAAATCTATTCCAATATATATATATATATATATATAATATATATATATATACTTCATTTTATTTTAAGCAGCAGAAAATTCAACAAAATCTGTTACTCTGTGTTTCTCGTTGCCGTTCATCAGACAGTTTTTGCTAGAAATATATATATATATATATATATATATATATATATATATATATATATATATATATTTTATATTATATATACATATATATTATATATATATATATATATATATATATATGTTATATATATATACATTTTTTTTCTAGTTTCAGCTCAGAGCTTCGGCCATGCTGATGCACCGCCGTTTTGTGCTACACTGTTATTAGGACGAACCTCGTCTAATATGTGGCACTTGGTGAAGAATGGAGTTTGACATAGCTACTCTCATTTGCCCCTCTTGCTGTAAGGTAGGTTCATCTGGGGCTCTCGACAGGAAGATGTCCAGCTTTGATTTAAAAACTGCTACATCTACTTTGTGCAAGCTTCTCAGTCTCTTTGGGAGAATATTAAAAAGCTGTGGGCCCTGGAAACCCACGCTGTTGCAGAAGCTGGTCCTGAAGCGTGATGGCATTGCTGGGATCTTTGGCACTATGCAGTGTCGTTCCGTTCTAGCATTGATGTAGCTTACAATGCCAAAATTTGGCACAATTCCTTCCAGGATCTTCCAGACATATATTACCGCATACCTCTCCCGTCTTCTCTCCAGGGAGTAGAATCTTAGCTGTTTCAACCTTTCCCAGTAGCTAAGCTGTTCCAAAGAGACGATCTTCTTTGTGAATCTTCTCTGGATTGCTTGAAGGTCCGCTGTTAATTTTACACTGGTGGGTGACCATAGCTGTGAGCAGTAATCCAGGCGGCTGAGGACGAATGTCCGCCAGAGGACCATCATGGTTTCCTTATCTCTGGGTCTGAATGTTCTTAGGATCCATCCAGCCAGTCGTCTGCACTTTGTCGCCATCTTGGTAATGTGCACTTGGAAAGAGATATCATCACTCATGTCGATACCCAGGTCCCTCACAGACTTAGGCTCTGGGATTGAAATTCCCTGTGGACTGGTGTATCCTGTAAGTTTAATATTCAATTTTGGATGCTGGTAGCGCAGGGCCTGGAATTTTTCAGCATTAAACTGCTTATTATTATCCTCAGCCCATATATCACGTATATATATATATATATATATATATTATATATATATATGCATATATATATATATATATATATATATATATATATATAATATATATATATATTATATATTATATATATATTATATATATATATATATACATATACATTCAAACACATATGTGCACGCACACATACATAGATGTGTGTGTGTTTTTGCATGTGTGTTAGTGTATGTGTGTATTTGTGTGCGTGTGTGTGTATGTGTTTGTCTGGCTGTGCGTGTGTCTGTGTGTGTTCATAATGAATTAGCGTTTTCTAAAACTATCTGGATCTTTAGAAGAGAAATACGAAAAGCTGTTTCAATGGTAAATCATACAACAAATGGTAGCAGCTTATGCTGAGTGCCGGGTGGAAAGAAGGAAGTGTCGAGAAAACTAAGCACTTGAACTGGGTCGGATTAAGAATATATTTCACAGACTTAGCCTGACAAAGTCTGAGTATCAAATTTTACTTTGATTCTCCTAACCATCAAGGCATACAAAGTCAGTTTGGTTAAACTCAGAATCACAGAATCATGGACTTTGCATCTGTGAACAACGCATAATCGACAACTTTGTATACGTACATTATATGAGTTCAAATATCATGTGCATTATAGATGCATTCTTTATTGTAACTCTCTGTGTCTTCTATAAATGTGTTTTGTATCTGTAATATATGAGAAAATTGGTTCTATTAATATTTGCACAAATTTCTCTCTCTCTCTCAATATATATATATATATATATTGTTTTGTTTCTTGTTTCTTACCGAAAGCAGTTTTCTTTTATTTCTGTGATATCTAATTCTATATTAACAGTTAAATTATTCCACAGTGTGTTTTGCGTCATATCTTTACTCCACAGCTGTTTTGCTAACATCCAATAAAATTTCTCATTTTTATATCTACAAAACTAAAAAGAAATAATAAACTAGAGCTCTTTCCAAATATTTTAATGTCCAGTGTGATTTTATCGCCAAAAACTGCAATTTTATACCTCAATTGCTATTGGATATGTCTGCCAATGAAATACGCCAATTATCTGCATAAAATCTTCCACATACTAATATTTTGCTTTGAGATAAGCCAACAGCTCAGTGGTTATTTTCTGAAATATGGTTGCTAATATCTTAAAGTTTTGCTGTCATATTTATTCTCATTAATATACGTATGTAAAAGCACACATAATCGTAAACCGAAACACACGCACACACAAAAATACACGAAACACACATATAGAATGTTAGCGTGTACATAGTCACAATTATAAACACACCACTAACTGACTACATATATGTACTTATATATGTATGTGTGTGTGTGCGACCGCGCACACACATGAACATAGATGGAGAGAAGTATATATATATATATATATATATATATATATATACATATATATATACACACACACACATGCCTGTATGATTATGTGTGAGTGTGAGGGGGGTTCTGTGTGCGTGAGTATATGCTTATGCATCTATGTGCATGGATTTTAAGAAAAAGAAATTCTAGATGTACATGTACTGGAATCATCTAAAAGATAGATTTTATTCGCGGTTTATTACCAGATTTAAGTCCAAGTACTGAACTTTATACTAACAGCCTTCTAAAGAAGACCAATAAAGTTTGTTTTGTAAAATTTTTAAATTCTCCTTTTCATCAGGCGCTCGCACTAAATTTGCATTTCGAAATAAATATGAAAAGGCAGCACTTTTTAACCCGTACACTTTTTTTTTATCAAAGAATAAAAAACGGAAAAATAGACAAGGCAAAGTCATTACGTGCTTCTAACTTGCAGGATTTCAAAGTGAAACTGGAGATTACAAAAAAAATATGACTGTCTAAACAATGATCGTTAGAGCAGTACTCTTTTTACTCTTTTACTTGTTTCAGTCATTTTGGCTGCGGCCATGCAGGAGCACCGCCTTTAGTCGAGCAAATCGACCCCAGGACTTATTCTTTGTAGGCCTAGTACTTATTATATCGGTCTCTTTTGCCGAACCGCTAAGTTATGAGATGTAAACACACCAGCATCGGTTGAAACCAATGGTTGCTTTACCATACACATAAAAAAAGCATACGTCTATATATATATATAAATATATATATATGTATATATATATATTCACAAAAACTCATTAGAACCACCCAGCGAACATCCACCATGGGTCATCACATTTGCTTAAGGTAAAAATGAATTCCTCGCTTTTTCGGAAACATCAATCTTCTGTATTGACCGCTTTCCACCACTTTGATCTGTTTTTTGTATTGAATACGTATCGCCACCGTGGGCCACTGCATCGAACACTTTGAACATATACTTCAAACTATATATTAACTATACATGAACTATATATCAACTATACATGAACTCTAAGATGTCTGACTCCGTTGTGTATTATAAATGAATTTCTTGTGTTTGACGGCATGAGGTGTCTTTTTTTATATATAACCTTTTTTGATAAAGTTCATTTCAGGAACTGAAACATGTTATAATGTATATATATAAAAATTAAAAATTGTATAATACAGCAGCATTTTCGAACTTCATTTTTTACAAATATATATATATATATATATATATATATATATATATAGAGAGAGAGAGAGAGAGAGAGAGAGAGATAGATAGATAGATATAGATAGATAGATAGATAGATAGATAGATAGATAGATAGATAGATAGATAGATAGATAGATAGATAGATAGATAGATAGATAGATAGATAGATAGATAGATAGATAGATAGATAGATAGATAGATAGATAGATATAACTAATGGTTTCCTAAATTATCCATCAAGAAAATGAAAATGAAGTACCATTATATACCGCACATATCAATATAACTTCGTAGTTGAGAATATGTTCGAGTTTTGTGATATGAGAAGATGTTAAACTTTTGTTTGTTGGTCTTTCGACTGATGTCCGGCGATAGTGAAAAATGAAATTTCTGTGTTTTTCATGAGAGATTAGGAATATTGCTCGGGGCATAAGGTAAAATGTGATAATAGTTGGGATTACCTAAGCTCCTGTCTTAATTATTGTGAGGAAGGCCTGATGATGTTAGTACGAGATAATCTGAAAGTAGTATATGAGCATTAAGTTTGAAATAAAGCAGCTGTAACAGTACAATAAGTTAAAAGCGAAAGAAAAAGTGTACACGGATGGACTATGTTGAAAGACCTTTTTTTTGTCACTGCCTGTAGTTTTTCACAGTATATACGGCCATATAGACAAAGCATGAAATATTCCAGATTTTACTGGGAAATCAATGGAAATGATATCAAACAATGAAATCGAGAGAATGGTGGTTATTTGGGTAAAGTTGTTGGATAACCTTCACTCCGTGGTGTTTATGTTGTCCGTATGGAGAGGTGGGACAGATGTTGTCACAGGTGAAGGCATAGGTGAAATTTAATTTTGATCTAAAAGATATCTAGACAAGTAGTTATGCGACATATTTTTACATTTCCTCATATGTAATGGTTATAGTGTAGGCACATGGCCTAGTGGTTAGAGCAGCGGACGCGCAGTCGAGGGATTGCGGTTCTGAAATTCCGACCGGGCGATGTGTGTTTATGAGCGATACACCTAAGCTCCACACGGCTCCGGCTGAAGGTAATGGCGAACTTCTGCCGACTCTTTCGCCACAACTTTCTCTCACTCTTTCCTCCTGCATCTACCAGCTCACCTGCGACGTCCCGTCCAGGTGGGGAGCCTATACGCCAATGAAACCGGCCCTTATGAGCCAGGCATGGCTGAAGAAGGAACAAACAAAAAAATGTTTATAGTATGAAATACTATAACGTGCCAAACAAACTATTACAATACAATAATCCGAATGAATTTAGATATAAGTAAATTCCTGGATGTTTTAAATTCAAATTTTATATTTTTTCCTTTAATAAGGAATGTTTTGAAATTATTTCTACAAAAACATGTTATTTCTCCACAAAAAAAGAATGACAATTTTTTCATGACGATATTTCTTCGAAAACTTATGGAATTATGTTCATAATGAAATATTTTCAAAAATACTATCTGAGGTGATTTCTTAAGATCTACCATCTGTTAAATTTGATTAATTCTCCGAGTTGTGACCTTTATACTTTACTAATACAAACCTTACCTTGAAATCTACACCTAATGTGACAACTACTGTTGTCCGTTAATATAATATTTAGCTTTCCTTCATTGAATTTTGAATATTTTTTCTTAATGTTCTTTCCAATATATTACTAAATTATTATGAAAAAATATCCTATTATACTGAAATTTTAGTAACGCTTCTAAAAGGCTCTTATCTTAAAACTTTGTCAATTATTTAAAAGAAAACAAAATGACAAGTTTTTATAATTTCGCCAAATTTTATTTATTTTAGCTGTTATGGCATTACAAAGATAACCTCTCCACCTTCATTTTTAAATTATAAATTATTAATTCTTAAACAGACACCAACGACCTCCAAGTTTTGGAAAAGATATACTAAAACTGTTTGTATTATCATCAATGTCACGCCTTTCTTTACTCTTTTTATGATCTCTCTCCACAAACTTCTTTCTTTTTTTTATATTTGTAAAGAAATCTCTAAGCTATCATTGGAAATTGTCAATTATTCAGTATTTCGAAAAATTTCTATTAAACACTTGATATTTTAAAATTTCTTCCCTAATTCTCAGACGTTATATATAATCTTATACCAAAAGAGATTTGGTAACTTTAAAATATTTAATGTCTTTTGTTATAATCCGACAATATACCAAACATTCATCAAGCCTTGTCTAATTAGTTCAAAATTGACATCGTAATTGGGCAGCTATTTCTAAAATAAACACAAACCTATAAAGAAGTAGCGGCATTTTCATTATAAAATTACAAAAGAAACAGAACGTAAACCATTAGATAATGCCAAGACACTAACAAATACAGCGTAATTGATAAGGAAGGTTCTACGGTTTCGTTTATTGTGTTAAACATAGAAGCCACATTTCTTAAATGATATCCTATCGTCTTCAGCAGAACTAAAACAATGAATAACATACTTCTAGAAATTGACAAAAATTGGGTAATGAAAACTGAATCATCTTTGTTTATACGTCTGCTCAATAAGCGCTAATATTGACTAAACAGGACATCATAATTTAATAAATTCGGCGTCAATTTTGTTCTCCACTTTCAAATCTTAGATTAGTCTTTCGCTTACCAGTGATGTTCTTAAATGAAGGCAGCCCAGGGAAATTTTTATACGTGTGAAACATATAGCGAACTATGGAGTTAATACGCTGCTTTGAGTAAAAATACATAAAAAAAGGCCTATCATTTAAATTTAGACCAGTAATTAAGAATAAGCCGGTAATAATAATCATAATTCTCTTAGCCAGATTAACAATACTTTATGCTTTTCTTAAAAACTTTCCATATATTTTCGCAGTAATTGTAAATTCCTGCATGGATGAATAGCTTAAGCTTAGTTGAAGCTGTCTCGTAACAGGTCCGGAGTTCTCACTCTACTTAAGAAAGATCAACCCATTCTCTATAAATGGCCACATTGAATTAATCAATCTCTTCGTTTGGTTAAATATTATTTCGTCGCATTGCATTAAGTACTTTAGCCCTATTTATGTAAATGTAAGTTATCATGGAATGGGTGTCATACTTCACTGCCGTTAATAGGTGTCTTTCCTAACACCATCAAATTATGGAATGGGCAAACAACGAAGTAAACGTTGGGAACAGAAGCACTAAATAACCTGCCTCATACAACACTATTGTACAATACTGTGAAACTAAATCAAATGGTAATCCACGTGAACCAAATAATAATGTATGTGTGACTAACAGGTGACGGTCGTTTAGAGAATGCGCGGGCTAAAACTACGCGCCTTCACTAGTCAGTTAAGGTGAGACAGTGTCACGTGATAACTTGCTGGGGCTGCCTGCTGGAGCCTAGTGGCAGGTATTTAAAGGGGAAAATTTGACAAGTCAGTCACCGGCTGACACTCACTGACAATACATCGAAGAGGCCAGGGAACAGAAGAAAGAAGAAGAAAGAAGACATGCACCCAACACCAGAGCTGAAGACACCTCGTCAAAACGGTAGAGGTGTAGGGGCCGAAACCGGACGTGGTTCCTCCTCATGATGTCTTGAGCTAACTGGATCCTATAAAGGAGTCCCTTGTGGGTAGTAAAGAAATAGGATCCTATAAAGGAGCTGTTGTGGTAGCAGACCACGAAACACGGTTGTAATACCGTATGTGTGCCGTCGCATGCATGTGTGTGTGTGCGCGCGCGCGTGCATATATCGAATGAGTGAGCATACATAATATTCATGTAGCTATTCTATAAAAATACAAACATATTCAATAGTGAAATTGTAGCTCTTTTCTATGTTAAATTACCGCTTAATACCTGTAATATCATTTACAACAAAGATTTCTATTTCACTCATTAGTTGTAATAACGTCTAAAAAATTTCCGTTTTTATTGCTGTATTGTTTAACTCCGAGTAAGTTTCACTAATCTGGTTTATGATAAAAAATACCGGACGCGATCATTCTATCATTATTTTGTTTTACTTCAAGCACATAGTAGCTATTACTAAATGCTCAAAGCATGTAGTCGGGCGATCTATGCGGACCAAAACCTTTTGCGCCAGATATCCCAATAGAACGATGTGACATGAATGTTTGGCTTTGGTTTGTGTCAAATTTCGCAAGTTGAAATAACTCTCCTGTACACAACATAACTTCAGATAATAGCTGTAGTTCGCTAAGTGAACTGGTTCATCCTGGCAGTTGACGGATTATTGTCTGTTCATCCGCTCAGTATCTAGTGGCATTCGAAATTTATTTATTGAGTTCCTCTGATAAAATACCTCATATCCAACATATTGCATCCTACAACTTCGACTTACAATTTATCAGGTGGTTACATGATATTTAACTGATAAGTGAGAGCCTGACAGCGGCTATTAGAGGGTAAGAGTACACCTAGAAACAATAGGGACTAAGCGGTGGCTCCACATTCTTCAAAACCTTGGATTTGTCGAACCAGGACCACGCTTCCGGATGCAGTTTAAAGTTATACTTTGTAAAGAATGGGGCATAAATTGAAGGAGATTTGGTTTATAATATACGGGGATAAATAACTATATAGATCTTGTCCTGAAGAACCTTTGTCTGATTTGAGAAATATCTTGAGTAAAACAATAGCAACAAGCTAGAGAACACCAGAAACAAATGTAATTTCTTTCCTAGTCAAACACTAAAGGAGAAAATATATTACTGAGAAAGTCAATAAATATATTCATGAATCAAAATAGTGATATGGTTAAATGGTTTTATTCAAAAAGTTTTGTAAGGAAGTTTTCTTTTAAAAATTTAGAAAATATATGGCTTCACTAATATTTCCTTTTTTTATACGGATACGCTGCCATTTTTCCAGTGACGGATGAGAGGATCACTTATACTGATGTTTTTCGAAAGTACATATTCTATAACTGAATGAGTATTAAACTGTAAAAGTACGGAATAGGGAACCAACAGATTTATGTGAAATGATGTTACACCAATACTTTACCACGAGAGTTATAGGTCCTTCCCTTATTATATTAGACATAAACTATTTTTAGAACTAAAATTATATTTTGAACGATAATCATTTTTTTTTTCTATAAATTGTATTTCCTACATAAATAAGTAGATTAATATCCAAATTTATAGGTGGTAGATATAATCTAGGGCCTCTTTCTTTTAGCAAATTTTCATTCGCGTGTAAGGGTTAAAACCAGATCTCTCGATGAGGAAAACATGCCAAATAATATCAGTCTCAGTTTTTGCCCAAAGTCTGGGAAAAGTTTCCGATACACTTTTTCTTGTTTCAGTCATCTGACTACAGTCATGATGGAGCACCGCCTTGAAGGGTCTTTTTCGAATAAATCGACCCCAGGACTTATTTCTTAAATCTAGTACTTATTTTATCGGTCGGTTTTACCGAACCGCTAAGTTACGGGGATGTAAACACACCAGCACCGGTTGTTAAGTGGCGATGGGGTGAGGACAAACACATACACAATGATACACACACACATATATGCAACGGGCTTCTTTCAGTTTCCGTCTACCAAATCCACTCACAAGGGTTTAGTCGGTCCGAGTCTATAGTAGAAGACACTTGCCCAAGGTGCCATTCAGTGGGACAGAACCTGGAATCATGTGGTTGGGAAACAGGCTTCTTAGCACACAGCCACTTCTGCGCCTCTATGTTTTCGGTTTATAATTCTACCAGTTTAAAATGATCAGATAATCTTGGTCCCGGTGTAGTTACCTTATATTCCAAGCGAATGTTTCTATGTCGCTCTGTTTATTAGAAGCGTATAATATATGGCTTCTAGTTTACGATGAAATAAATAAAACTTCTGTATATTTTAGTCGGGAGAAAGTTATAATACTCGCAGCTGAGATGGCTTGGTCGTTCATTTTCAAAATATGCAAGTTAACTATTCCTGGATAGATAAAAGCCGGATGATTATTCTATCGATCTGATATGCTGAGAAGCAAAAATTTGAGTGAAATTATTTAGTATGAGTCTACAGATGGGAGACACAGTAGAGCTAGAGTTGACAGTAGTACATTGGGCAGAAATGATATGGAGCAAGCCAGTTCAGCTAAAAACTTGAATTATATGTAAAAGATGTATCCGTTGAATTATTATTTGACTGAAAAAGGCGAAACGTATTAGATTTTACTTTTAAGAAAGTTTTGCTGTAGCCAGGTTGACGAAGAACACCAAAAGTATTCCCGTTGTAACCAATCTGTTTTTTGTACATATGGTACTACAGTGTATGTCAAAACATTTTAAAATCCCTTCATAAGGCCTGATTTGAGGGAATTTGTTCGTTACTTTTAGCAGATTAAGCTACAATGTAGAGGCTAATGCGTTTCATACATGATTGCTATTATTTTGGCATACGAGTGTAACTAACTCGGAAAGTACTTCGCTCTCATATATAAGGAGAAAATACAGCGCTCATTTAAACATTTCTTCAACAGATTCATTTCTTCAGAATACTGAAACCCACGTCACACCAGAATGAAGAATTCAACAGGAAAGATGCCTTAACCATTTATGTATACTGTAAAAATAGAATTTACAGCTTATTTCAAATAAATGAATTGTAACATGTATTTCCTTCATTTCATCGTGTTCTTTCTCTTGCTTATTAATAGAAAGAGCTACAGGAAATATAACTGAACGACTATTTCTTCTACGTACGTTTTAAAAGTTATGTAAAGAGAGTTATAAAATTCCAATCTACAAATCACACGACTCAGCAAGTTACTATTAAACTTTCTCCTCCTGCAAATTATCTGGTTAATATATATCAATCCACACCTAGCTGCCTGTGGCCTTAGCAGTTGTCTCCATAGTAAATATATTATGAAATGAGAATAGAGAATGTATTCCAGGTGAAATCTTCCAAGAAAATTTATTTTCTTTAAAAAATTCGAGCTGCCAAATAGACAATATTTGTATGATAGATACAGTTTATATATTTATAAGCGCACAAATTTACAAATCAATAAGGTATTTCTACATAAGATAGACGCGACAAGGAATGGAGAGCCCCCACACACTGACAGTCCCTTACCCTATTACAAGTGAGTCACCAATATTTTATATTGCTTTACTTCTGTTGTATCACGTTGTTTAGTTTTTAGTATACTTTCCTTCGTACACTTATAGGTTGAATAGTAGTTTATATACAAATTAGTACAAAGCATAATTACAAAGCAATAGCTAATATATGCATTGTAGTAGCTAATATGCAAAGAATTAGATGCTAATATCTCTCAATCAGCAAACTCTCTCAACTTATTCATACTTAATTTTCCTTCTTTAAAGCGTAAGAAATTTGATCAATAAAAATGATGAACCGAGACTTTGATTTGGAAAGGTCATATCTAGGTAATTTAATTGGAATTGGCCATCTGGTCACATATTAGCATAAAAGTGTATTAGGACGAAAAAGTACTTAATTAATGAAATGTAATTAAATAAAAGTTACAAGCAAGAGAAACATAGTTTGCGAAATGCTGATATGTCAGTCTTCACATAGAAATTGTTTAGAGGGGATATGATAATTCCCATTAAATATAATATTTAATAATCGTAAACATGCTGAGTGATGTGATTTGTAGATTGGAAATTTATAATTCTCATTAGATAACATTTAAAACGTCCGTTGATGTAACTAACAGGACGAAAAGGATTTAAATATATTTAAAATAACTAAAGCTAGAAATATTATGACAAATAAAGAATGTGAGATTGAGAGAGAGAGAGAGCTGATAAAAAATTATAAAATGGTTTTAACTTAGAATCAGATACAATAAAAAAAAAACTATATCAGCACATTAACTTTTTTTCAAAGAATAAATACTTTATAATTAGAGTTAAAACAGTCAGAACGAATTCAAAGGGTGGAACGGGTGTTTGTTACACAAGTATAAAGAATCACGCATTAGTCGTAACTCCCTTAAGTGTCCAGTCAATCTACAGAGAATTGTAGCCTCAAATCAGAACCAAGTATATGAATACTTCAGAGAACACTTCAAACTTACGCTCCACAAATGAGATTTGAGACTTTGAGAGTTGCCAACATTCACCAGTAGGTTTTTGTTCTCTTTCTCGAATCAAATTGGAAAATTTAGTTAATTAATTTTGTATTTTGTTTTTTATATGCCATTTTCACCAATTGCATGATTTGCCTCAATTTTAGAATAAGGAATTTTAGGAAATTAGGAGTTTAATTTCACAAAAATTTTAAGTTACATGCTTAGTAGGAAATCGGATATTTTTCTGAAAGGAGAGATGACATCGTCCTATCGTGAAACTTATACCATTTCCCAGTTTGTTTAATATTGTGAACATGAGATAATAATTAGGTGTCAGATAAACACTGTTGGTTTCAGTTTGGTCCTCATGAAGATCCGTTGTTCAGAAGAAATTGAAATCATTGTTTCCACTGTTCCTACATAAGCCTTAACTTGGATGGTTAAAAAGAATTAGAAACATTTTAGTTACACTCTTTTACTTGTTTCAGTCATTTGACTGTGACCATGCTGAAGCACCACCTTTAGTCGAGCAAATCAACCCCAGGACTTATTCTTTGTAAGCCTAGTACTTATTCTATCGGTTTCTTTGGCCGAACAGCTAAGTTACGGTGACGTAAACACACCAGCATCGGTTGTCAAGCGATGTTGGGGGGACAAACACTGACACACAAACATATACACACACACATATATATATACATATACATATATACGACGGGCTTCTTTCAGTTTCCGTCTACCAAACTGACTTTTCTCATTTAGAATAGCGGTGTCGATAAAGTAAAGTACTCCTCAAATAGTGGGGTCGACGGTATCGATTACACTTCTCCTTTCACATTTGCTTGCACCGTGCCTTCATTAGAAACCCTTATTGCAGTAGGTGATTGGGCTAAGTGATATTACAAAGATCAGAAACGTCTATCTACAGTCTGAGAAACGTCTATATACAGTTAGAGATAAATTTACTTTTTATCGTGAATGATCCAGTAAAATTTACTAATATAGTCACAGTTACTTTATTTTCATATAACTCACATCTATTGCTGACCTTCTGTTAAAGTCATAAAGATATTAATAATTCTACTCTACTTCTAATATTATTTGTTTTATTCGCTTTTTCCCTCCTTATACATATTACAATACCGAAGACGTTATTGTGGCAAGTAGAAAATATACATCCATTCTTGTTATGTAGATTCCTTGTATTAGACGTCCTTCCCCACCACCACCACCACCACATTTCTCGTTTCTTACATATTGGATTCCTACAGACAGAATGAGAAATTGTAATCATCTGAATTCTAGATGATATTGACTGAGCGTCTCCACTTCATGCAAATACTGTTAATAGTAACCACAAGTGCATCAGTCATGTACAAAATCTCAGTATGTTTATATTCATGCTGAAAGTTTGAAACATGAGAAATGTTTCGCCTGTGTAGGAAGAATTAGGTATTTTATCAATTCCAATTAGAATTAATTTTAAAAAAATAAATAAATAAATTATAAATAAAGGATATAAATTTCTTATGCAAGCTCGAACACAGAACGTAATTATCTTGAAAGGAAAAAATGCTTTTCCTTATAAAGTTTTCTGGTTAGAACATTTTTATGTGCGTTTGATAGTAAATGATATTAATCAATTTAAATAATTACATTTTTCTTCTTTTGAGAAGAAAAAATACATCCATGCTATTTTTCATTCCTTTGGTCAATAAGAATTTCTACCAATGATAAATTGAGAGGTGCCAATATCATTCTTCTAATCGGGTGACAGAGAACCATTCAGAAGGATAAATACAATGTATGAAATAAAATTTTATTTGGGGAAAAACATAGATGATTCATCTGGGAACAATAAGGTGTGGAGACGGAACAATATGGTGCGAATGGAATAAATTGCTTCTGGGAAATTTTATATTAAGGGAAAAATCCATTTATAAAATAAAATATTTCAAAACTTGCAGCAATATTTTGCAGCAAAATGTCAGATAGTAAAGTTTCTTATATTTAATAAAAAAAGACAAATTTATAGTTGTTTCATTGATGTACTAAAATATGTATGGAGCAACCGTAGTTTATACTGACATTGCTTAACTACTAATACACCTCTCTCTCTCTCTTTCTTTCGTTCTCTCTCTCTTCAAATCACCCAACGGCAACCAGCCAGAAAATGTCTTTGATATGTTGTAAGAATGGAAAAATTATATTTTCTTATGGTTAAGTTCCAAACTTTGAAATCGAATTCTCATGTAAAATAGTGCTTTGTGTATCTAGACAACAGAGCTTTAGCCTGAAACGTTGGAACGAAGGGCAGAATGAAATATAAGTCGTTCACAGACATATCTTTTTACATTAGTCGCTTTTTACACTAATCACTTGATGCATTTGGCCACTGGCTTGCCCCCCCCCCCTTCTCTGTTAGTTACGACAAATAGGTTGCATTTGTACAAGAACTCTGGCAACAGAGCAGGTGATGCAGCATATATCGGTGTCTTGTTTCTGTGGCAATGCTTTTGCGATCCTGTCCGTGAGGTGTAGAGAAAATTTGTTGTTCAAAAGCTGTGGAGATTGTTTACTTTTGTCTTTCGATTGCACTTTTCCGATATATATTAGTTGAAAGAAATTAGTAGTATTACCCTTTACTCTCTTTTACTCTTTTACTTGTTTCAGTCATTTGACTGTGGCCATGCTGGAGCACCGCCTTTAGTCTAGCAAATCGACCTCAGGACTTATTCTTTGTAAGCCTAGTAGTTATTCTAGCGGCCTCTTTTGCCGAACCACTAAGTTAATGTGGCATAAACACACCTGCATCGGTTGTCAAGCAATGCTGGGGGGACAAACACAGACACACAAACACACACACACACAACACACACACACACACACACACACACACACACACACACATATATATATATATATATATATATATACATATATACGACAGGCTTCTTTCAGTTTCCGTCTACCAAATCCACTCACAAGGCTTTGGTCGGCCTGAGGCTATAGTAGAAGACACTTGCCCAAGGTGCCACGCAGTGGGACTGAACCCAGAAACCATGTTGTATGTAAATAAGCTACTTACCACACAGTCACTCCTATGCTTATGTTATGTAAAAAGACAAACAGACTTAGTGTCATTCATAAATACTAACTGGCAACATTCAAAACCAGATATGTAATGCAAAACCAAATAACATGTCCGATATTATGAATAATCCCAATGTGGGGGGACGGAAAACAAAGAAATCCATCGTGTGTGTGTGTATAGGTGTGTGTGTGTGTGTAGGTGTGTAGGTGTGTGTGTGTTTGTGCGCGTGTGTGTGTTTGCGTGTGTGTGTGCGCATGTGTGTGTCTTTGTACCTGTGTTTGTTCACCAGAACCGCTTGACAACCGGTGTTAGTTTTGTTAACGTCTTCATAACAACGTTTCGGCAAAAAAGAGTGATAGATAAGTATCGGGCTCAATTGATATATTACTTGGATCGATTCGTATGACTATAATTCTCCAAGGAATTATTGTCATATGAAAGAACCATCATCTAACCCAAGGAAAACAGAGGAAACCGATGGAAGATGCTGCGCTCAGCGTAAACTGGTTTTCTAACGAAGTAGTCCTCTCAAGAAGACATCATATATCAAACGTTAAAGTGTGCTTTCCTCCCAGGAACAGGGACATGGAGTTTTTCTCGATGGCGAGCAAGGTAAGTGAGCATCCACTCAAAGCAGTTGGATGTGAATCAATAGACTGAGTGAAGGTTGTCATATAAAGTATTACCTTCACTGTGCAATATATCCCAGTCGAAAGTGAACTGATTCCAACTGTTCCATGTAGGAACAAGAGACAGAAGCTGCGTAAATTTATGCGTTTCTTTTCTGTAATTTGCAATGTTGGAAGTGTTGTTCTCTAGAAAAAGTAACTGATTTTTAGCAATATCAGTAATAAATATTTGGCGCTATTTAGATGTATTTGGAGTATTGTGTTTGATGAATAAAAAAATTACTGGCTATAATCGTAGAAATGATTAGTTTGAACGGGAGATTGAACAAGCACCAGTTATTTGCTCTCACACTATCTCTATTCTTCCCTCTATTTTTCTCTCATTTATAGATATATACATATGTATATATATATATATATATATTATATATATATATATATATATGTGTGTGTGTGTGTGTGTGTGTGTGTATGTATTAATATACACATGCATGTATATATATCTCTTTTACTCTTTTTACTCTTTTAATTGTTTCAGTCATTTGACTGCGGCCATGCTGGAGCACCGCCTTTAGTCGAGCAAATCGACCCCGGGACTTATTGTTTGTAAGCCCAGTACCTATTCTATCGGTCCCTTTTGCCGAACCGCTAAGTGACGGGGACGTAAACACACCAGCATCGGTTGTCAAGCAATGCTAGGGAGACACACGCACAGACACACGCACACACACACACATACATATATATATACATATATACGACAGGCTTCTTTCAGTTTCCGTCTACCAAATCCACTCACAAGGCATTGGTCGGCCAGGGCTATAGCAGAAGACACTTGCCCAAGATGTCACGCAGTGGGACTGAACCTGGAACCATGTGGTTGGTTAGCAAGCTACTTACCACATAGCCACTCCTGCGCCTATATGTATATGTATATATATATGTATGCATATATATATATATATATATATATATATATATATATATATATATATATATATGCATACAT
Source organism: Octopus sinensis (assembly GCF_006345805.1). Taxonomy (NCBI): domain Eukaryota; kingdom Metazoa; phylum Mollusca; class Cephalopoda; order Octopoda; family Octopodidae; genus Octopus; species Octopus sinensis. The sequence goes on along the minus strand of NC_043011.1, from coordinate 17,427,383 downwards.
ATATATATACATATACATATATATACATACATGTGTATATTAATAGTTATCGCCAAACTAACATGGCAGTCCAGAAAAATAGGACGAATGCTGCCGTTGATTAGCTCCAAGAGGCCATCGCCTCTAGCTAGTTATGTGACTAACAAACCTGTGTTCGTTGTAACCTTCGAACAAGAGAAGATATCAGCTTCCCGACTAGTCTTTGGATGTTTGAACCAGCATGGGGAAGCTGTTCACCATCCGTGTTTAAAGGTCGTAATGGACATAGGTTTGTGTGACACATAGCTAGCTAGAGTCCATGGCCTCTTGTAGCTAATCAACGGCAGCATTCGTCCTATTTTTCTGCACTGCCATGTTAGCTTGACGATAACTATTAATATCCAGTAGTGCGTAATCTCTTTTAAAGAGATTTAGAAATAATAATATTTCTATACATATATGTAAACACACACACATACACAAACACACAAACACACACACACGCACACACACACACACATACACACACACACACACATATATATATATATAATAAATATTAGGGAATAAATCCAAATTTACAGGGAAAAATCAGATTTAGGATTAAATCCAATTTTATAGTAAAATATTATATAATATAATTCGAGACAAAACCACTATTTTGCAAAACAAACAAGGAAAGACTTAATCAATACATAAAAATTTTTAATATAAAGAAATAAACCGCCACTACAATCGTTTCATGTCTTCAATGACATTCGTCAGGTGGATTTTCGATCTCCTAATCTGTTTTAATTAAAACAGATTAGGAGATCGAAAATCCACCTGACGAATGTCATTGAAGACATGAAACGATTGTAGTGGCGGTTTATTTCTTATATTAAAAATTTTTATGTATTGATTAAGTCTTTCCTTGTTTGTTTTGCAAAATAGTGGTTTTGTCTCGAATTATATTATATATATATATATATATATATATATATATATATATATTATATATATATATATATATATGTGTGTGTGGTGTGTGTGTGTGTGTGTGTATGTATTAATATACACATGCATGTATATATATCTCTTTTACTCTTTTTACTCTTTTAATTGTTTCAGTCATTTGACTGCGGCCATGCTGGAGCACCGCCTTTAGTCGAGCAAATCGACCCCGGGACTTATTGTTTGTAAGCCCAGTACCTATTCTATCGGTCCCTTTTGCCGAACCGCTAAGTGACGGGGACGTAAACACACCAGCATCGGTTGTCAAGCAATGCTAGGGAGACACACGCACAGACACACGCACACACACACACATACATATATATATACATATATACGACAGGCTTCTTTCAGTTTCCGTCTACCAAATCCACTCACAAGGCATTGGTCGGCCAGGGCTATAGCAGAAGACACTTGCCCAAGATGTCACGCAGTGGGACTGAACCTGGAACCATGTGGTTGGTTAGCAAGCTACTTACCACATAGCCACTCCTGCGCCTATATGTATATGTATATATATATATGTATGCATATATATATATATATATATATATATATATATGCATACATATATATATACATATACATATATATACATACATGTGTATATTAATAGTTATCGCCAAGCTAACATGGCAGTCCAGAAAAATAGGACGAATGCTGCCGTTGATTAGCTCCAAGAGGCCATCGCCTCTAGCTAGTTATGTGACTAACAAACCTGTGTTCGTTGTAACCTTCGAACAAGAGAAGATATCAGCTTCCCGACTAGTCTTTGGATGTTTGAACCAGCATGGGGAAGCTGTTCACCATCCGTGTTTAAAGGTCGTAATGGACATAGGTTTGTGTGACACATAGCTAGCTAGAGTCCATGGCCTCTTGTAGCTAATCAACGGCAGCATTCGTCCTATTTTTCTGCACTGCCATGTTAGCTCGACGATAACTATTAATATCCAGTAGTGCGTAATCTCTTTTAAAGAGATTTAGAAATAATAATATTTCTATACATATATGTAAACACACACACATACACAAACACACAAACACACACACACGCACACACACACACACATACACACACACACACACATATATATATATATAATAAATATTAGGGAATAAATCCAAATTTACAGGGAAAAATCAGATTTAGGATTAAATCCAATTTTATAGTAAAATATTATATAATATAATTCGAGACAAAACCACTATTTTGCAAAACAAACAAGGAAAGACTTAATCAATACATAAAAATTTTTAATATAAAGAAATAAACCGCCACTACAATCGTTTCATGTCTTCAATGACATTCGTCAGGTGGATTTTCGATCTCCTAATCTGTTTTAATTAAAACAGATTAGGAGATCGAAAATCCACCTGACGAATGTCATTGAAGACATGAAACGATTGTAGTGGCGGTTTATTTCTTTATATTAAAAATTTTTATGTATTGATTAAGTCTTTCCTTGTTTGTTTTGCAAAATAGTGGTTTTGTCTCGAATTATATTATATATATATATATATAATATATATATATATATATATATTAATATATATGCATCCCCAACATGTATCTGCACGTATGTACGTACGTATTAGAGTGCTAGATAGACAGTGAGATCTTGGAATTTCAACGAAGCCGACTTTGTCCTTTGCCTTTTTAAGCTAGGTAACTAAATATCAATCCAAGGCAAGAAATTGGGAAAATTGTCAGGATGTTAAAGGTGATACCTTACGCTGTCTGCTTTTTACTTTTGCAGTTCATAGACTCCAACCCTTTTCATAGTTTCGTCAATAATAGCTTCTTTGCTGCAGGCATCAAATTGAGTTAAAGTAAAAGACGAAACGACAGTGAGCACATAAAACTAATATTGTATAAGTACTTACGTTTCCATGCATGTTGATGTTATAGCAAGTGTTCTTTTTGTTAACACACACACGCTGCACACGATGAAGCACACATATTTATATACATAGATACATTTGTAGACAGACATACATGTATTCACATTGATCCCCACACACACGAACACATGTAAAATACATGTAGCACTGGTGTTGTCATTATCAGTTGTCTTTCCTTGTTTCAAAACTTCAGCATGAATATAAACATACTGAGTTGTGGTTATGCCGTTATCCGAATGATCATCGGCTACTGATTTCCTTATGACTTACAAGTGAAATTTAGTAAATTTGCATTATACAGGAGGAATTCATATAAAGACAAATATACATAAATCTATATGTATGCATGTCTTGTGTCTGACCGATCGAAGAAGTGTAAGACGGACATTTGATTGCTTAACACTGTCGAATTTTTTACTGACGACGTTTGCAACGTTATACTTTTTTACCCACTGCTAAACTGCACAGGACAAGTTCTTCACTAACTTTACACAAGCTGTGCTGGTGCTCATGAAAAGGGAAAGAGATTCAATATGTTGGAGAAAGTTGTTGTTAATGTCCGACTCGACCATACTTAAGATGGTTGAAATGAGAAGACGATAATTCGCTGGGTCAGAGTTATTTCCATTATTGAGACCTAAACACATTCTAGTCTTTGTATATACAAGAGTATACTCTTGTATAGAAATAGTGGAATGTTTGACAGACATAAGATATACCTCTGGAGTGTATTATTTGAGGGTAATGGAAGATATATTGGTGAATTAAAGTGACAGAAGATGATTTTGCACTTGATAAGTATATTTGAATTTTGGTCGGCCTAATGGAGTCGTAACAGATACTTATAAAGATGATTTAATCTAGTGTGTTCAATGTGAACTTGGATGCAAACCAACATCAAATGTAGATGATTTCTCCAAGGGATCCTTGCGTAGAAAACATGCCACACTTAAGAAGTAAAATGAAGGAGGATTCCGTAAAATTAGTAGAGACACTTTTAGCATTGAACCACAAGATGCTTTGCAGTTCGGGTGGAGTGCTTGAGGACTGCGGTATCACAGAAGAATGTTTACTGTTCGGATGACTTTGCTACTCAGATATTTTCATAATAATGGTATATTCTGAAATGTATATACAAGCAAAACGCCCCCGTCCAGTGGACGGTGATGAGTTGTCAAATATTTAAACCAGATTTTCTCAAAACAACTTGTCCAACCGTACCATAAGCCTCCCCTTTGAGAAACACTGATTTAAGCTAAATTTGAGACAGCTGACTTTACATATGAACGAATCTGAAATGATTCTGACGAGAGGTTAGTTTACGGCTCAAGCTGCATTGAAACTGAATGGGATTCAACAGCGCTGGGAATGCAATAAATATACCCTCACATGTCTATATTCTAATGAATATTTTACAGGAAAACCAGTCTTATATTTCAACACTGGAGCATATGGTTTATTTTCAGATACAACCCCACACAAACACACATACACCGGAGAAATCGGAGAAATAAAGATAGGAGAAATAACGGAGAAAAATAGGAGAAAAAACGGAGAAATAAAGATAGACTTTTTCTATTCCAAGAAAAACGATTTTACAAATGCACATTCCCACGGCTTTATCGATCGCATTCTGACCTGGAATCTATCTTTGTAATTTTTTCAAGACTTATACACGCTCTGATACCGTCGGTATCTACACATCAAATTTGAGCGCAATCGGATGGAGGATGCCCGAGATCCTAGAAAACACACACACAGACAGAACGAATTTTATATAATATATATATATATGTGTGTGTGTGGGGGTGTATGTGTGTTTGTGTGGGGTTGTATCTGAAAATAAACCATATGCTCCAGTGTTGAAATATAAGACTGGTTTTCCTGTAAAATATTCATTAGAATATAGACATGTGAGGGTATATTTATTGCATTCCCAGCGCTGTTGAATCCCATTCAGTTTCAATGCAGCTTGAGCCGTAAACTAACCTCTCGTCAGAATCATTTCAGATTCGTTCATATGTAAAGTCAGCTGCCGGTACAGTATTGGCAATAAGGGTGTACTAGCCTGTTGGTATCTTAATCTATCACTATCACCGTAGTTCTTAATGTATGTACAGCAAGTGAAATGTTCATCTAATGCACGGTATCGTCCCCAAGGTCTATCCTTTCCTCACCGTGGTGGGGACGCTGGCAACGGGTAGTGTCAGAGCTATGCCGTCAGGAACTTCGGTTCCTGGTAGGGCCACCCAAGCCAGATTGGTCGGACACCGAGTAGTATTAGGGCCACAACTCGGCAGACGGGGCTCTGGTGAAAATCCTCGGCGTGTCCGTTTCGGCAACCAGCGGCTCCACGGTCGTTCCTGTCCCTGCGTCTGCGTACAATCTGCGGCAAACGGGATGTCTCTACATGCGGGATTGTTGGGGACCGCTGGTGAAATTCATATTCCCACGAAACTTCTCCCACTGCCATGGTTCGAGATGCCTCAAGGGTGGTGGAAGAGGCCGACTCAACCCACCCAGGGTGAATGTCGCTACAAGTACAAGTAAGTAAGTATCGTCCATGATGTGAACGGCAATGTTCATACACTTCTGAAAAAAAATACAGATTATGCGTGGATTTTTACAGTAGTTTACCTACCGAGTTTCATAAAAGTGAATGAAGATGCTCATAAAGTTATTTGATATTAACAGAAATGGTTTCCCCTGTTCCTTGTGTACATTAGATTTCTAAGTAATTTTTGGAGCTCCACTGTATTAATCTTATTTCCGAATGTTGCATTTGTTGGTAAATATTTCATGTAATTCAAGCTAATCATCATCTGGATTTTCTCAGCAGCGATATCTTATGATACACAGTTGATATTTTACTGATTACGGTGGATGTTTTCTCCCCAATCTCATAAGATTATCAAGAACATTTTCTATAAATAAGCCCATATATTGTAGAAAGGAACGCATTCAAATTGGATTAAATCCAATATATACCTGATAATTAATTAATTAAAACCAAAGATAACTTTCATTACTGTTGAATCCAGGATGTAGAGAAATTAAAATAAAAATTACAAACAATTTTGGCGATTCGTCAATCTCTTTCCTAAAACTTTATTAACTTTCTACACGAGCACTTGCGTGTGGAAGAAAATATATCCGATAAAATAAGCAGTGGATATGCCTTATGCTTAACAAATGAAATTTGGAAGGCTGAAGAAAAAACGTTTACAATTCAAAATATTGGTGAGTCATGCTTTCAGATTTCAAACTTGTATCCGTCGCTCCCATGTTTAAAAATGTAAAATATTTGGTTGTTATATACTGAATGTTAAATGATGACATAGAGGACATCTTATTCGCTCGAGATCAAGAAAAGACAATGAAGAATGCTAATTACTTGTTCAGTCAACTACTTTGTTTGTTTAGTGTCTGTTTAAATAAAATATTGCAATATATTTACTCTGACATTGTATTACTTATGCCCCAATCTAATTTATTCAATTAAAAACTGAACATTATGATATCCATCTAATTTATTCACTTGCAAGCTAACTGAACAGCAATTTTCAAACGGAAGGAAGACGCAAACAAAATTATGGACCATTATTCACAAGCAAAACAGCTTTCTCCCAATGATGCAGTAATTACCATATAACCTCTAATTTAAATGAATTAGTTATTGACACCGTTATTCATATCAAACTACTTTGCGTTTGCCTAAGTTTTTGACATTCATGAGACCTGGTAAGAGCATATGGATTTCTGAATGTGTTTCTAAGTGGATTAGAGAAATATGTCGCATATATTTTCGTATGTGTTCCAGCGTTCTTTGAATTTATGTATTGTTTTATTTATATTACTATGACATTTGCAAATTATCATAAAAGCAAATGGAATAGAATAACGATCACTTTCCAAAGATTTTAATGGGTTTTATCTAACGAATGCAAATCATTATTATGGAATAGTTGTCCTTGGGGCAAATGACCTAAGGGTTAAACAAATATTTGTTTGAATTTGCTTTTAGGAAATTTAATGAACCTAGGTCAGTCAGAGGAATATTCTAAATAACCCCGGTTTAATGCATTTTATACTCATTTGAAAACTAAATGTAAATTATTGCAATATGAACAAAACCAAAACGTTCTAAGACGTAAAGACAAAGAATTATTCGTTAAACAGTGAAAATATGCTAAAAACACCTAAAAAATCTCTAGCGCTGGTGCAAGTGGGAGTGTGTGGATGACTGTGTTACAACAAAGCTAACTCAGAACGCATTTATAGTAAATATATTATGAAAACTGAATGATCTTTAGAAAATAAAAATATTACATATCAGAAAACTCAATAAAATATGCTTAAGACGATTTCAATAGTAAAGGTGTGCATACATAATTCACAGAAAACTTCAAATATATTTCAGTACAAAACCGTCCAAAGTTTAGTGAATTTTGTCTAATAGTTTCAGGAGTGGAGCAGCTTGTCCTTATTTTGAATACGTAGGATGTGTAGAAATGTAGTTATAACGTAAAACTAATTTAGGGATGGCATAAAAATTTCCTTGTTTATTGACGAAAGTCTATTCTATTTAGACTACTTCCTCTGCCGGTTTGACAGCTATCATACCTGCTTACTTGCTAGAGTTATGTTCAATATATAATCTAATACTGTATATACAATTATATACATACATACATATATATATATATATATATATATATATATATGTATATATATATATATAATATATATATATATAATATATATATATATATGTATATATATACATATTGAATATAACTCTCTCTCCCTCTTACTCTTTATATATGTGTGTGTGCATGTATATATATATATATATATATATATATATATATATATATATATGTGTGTGTGTGTGTGTGTTGTGTGTGTGTGTGTGTGTGCTTATGCATGTATATCACATTTAACATTGTCCCTAAACTAATTATTTCCAAAGAATATTTATATTTTCATAAGTTGTAATTACATTTGAAATTGCATTTACCTATTTTATTAGTAAAATTTCTCTATTTACAAATAAGCCATTCGTTTTTGTTTGTTTGTTTTTTTGCGGGGGGGGGGCTTTTTTGTATCTTAATAACATTTAAACTTCCTAACATTAATAATTTCTAATATACAGAACAAACCGAGTGAACAGCCTAAGAAAAGCACGGTATTTCTTCGTTTTACGATTCTTAATCAATTTGATTATATATTCTCTTAGTTGGACCACGCTGTTTACATGATACGCCGGAATGTAATCAAAGTATATCATATTTGGAATCAAATCAAGTCCAAATCAAATCAAGTGTAAACCAAATGGATGTTTGCATACGTTTAAGTGCAGGGATTCTTGTCGAAGAACTATTCTTCATATATATATATATGTGTGTGTGTGTGTGTGTGTATGTATATGTATAAATGATATAACCGTATATATATCATAAAACATAGGAAATATATGTAATGAGTAACTTAAATTGCCTAAGGTTTCCATAATCACCTCATCAATGTATTCTGCAAGAATACAACAATGCATATTAGCAGGAAGCCAACGTAGAGATACAAGACTAGTTTCATTACATAATACGTACTTGTCAACGGACGCATATTAAATCACATCTAGATATTAAGAACCCATTACGTTGTACAGACACCAAAAGGACAGAGATCAAAGACTGATTTATGATTTTTTCTATCATTGGTTTCCAACCATTTTAGGTACAAACAAATGCGGATAGGAAATATTTGTATAAAGAAGTCCTTTAGTTTCTCTCTAAACAGAGTAGAATTGTACGTGCTTTATTCTGCACTGAAACACAATATATAAAGCGTATTAATATTAAGACTTATTGGTGCATTAATAGTGTTCTATTGCAATGCTCTACTCTGATACGGGCTATATTATTAGGTGTTTGCCAACACTGCATGTTATACACATGTATCTTCATCTACACGGCTTTTATACATAGATACACGATTTTAACTGTTATATACAGGGTTGGTTTAAACCTGGAGATCTACTTTGTAGCATCAAGAATATAGAGACAATGCAAATGGTTACGTATAAGGCGGCGAACTGGAAGAAATGTTAGCACACCGGGCGAAATGCCTAGCGGCGTTTCGTCTGTCGTTACATTCTGAGTTCAAATTCCACCGAGGTCGACTTTACCTTTCATCCATTCGGGGTCGATAAATCAAGTACCAGTAACGCCCTGGGATCGATGTAATCCGTTTGTCTGTCCTTGTTTGTCCTCACTGTAGTTAGCCCCTTGTGGGTAGTAAAGAAATAGGTTGAGTATCTAGATTATTAAAGTGGGTCGTTGGAGTGGGTCGATGATTTCTAGTGTGCCACGTTTAATACAATGTATATTGCTTGAAGAAGAGGCTTGGTTTCCGGTTGCAGTAAATAAGCAGGTAAAAGTAATTTCCAAAAACAGTGAGAGATCTGTGCAAGTGATATTTTAGTTACTTGTACAAATGTCTTCCAGTCCACCGATGGCTACTAGATTCCATCCCCAAATCAGAAGATTAGTTGCTACATGATCGTTCGTTATCCAAGAAAGAGCTGCAAAAATGTCCCACATATTGCATGCTACCGTTTTAATAAATGAAAGATTTACTCGATAATATATCCTGAATAAATTACATTGAAAAGATAAATATGTGATGGCGAAGACCGATACACTTCAATAGAGCTACCTTGTGGTTAAGCAACAGCAATTTAGAAATATATAACTTTACAAGCTCAAATGCCATGCAGAAACTTTAATAAGACATTTGTAATATGCATTTATATTTCTTTGGTCAGCACTGGAACGGCTGAGTTACTGTGTTCTACAAACATTATTCAGGTAAATATTGTCTCTTTTCTCCTTGTTAAAGTGTATTTGCTATGAATCAGTCCTAATCGAGCTGACTTATCGAAGACGTTTCAGTTCTAACATTCCCATATTTTTTCTTTAATATAGTTCATCTGGGGCTCCATTATTTAACTGAAGTCTCTTGGCTTTCAAGGTAGCAGGCTTTGGTTTGAAATAAGACTTTACTGCTATATCTCGTAATTTGTGAAACGATATAGTGACTGCCGAATTGGATTGTGCAGATGAAGTACTGAATCGGGAAATATGTGAGAAGAATCTTCAATCTATCTTCTCTCCCTATTGCTAGCATGAAGTAGGTACTGCTACGAGCATCATACACATAATTGCTTGAAAACAAATCACTAAAACGCTGCAAAAAGAGAGAAAATATAATTTGTGTTACATCATCTTACAGTATATTCTCTGTTGATGCAATTCCAGTTCCAGATTACATATATGGATTCACAATCAATGCTTGAATCTTTTCAACAATGAGCAACGTCACATTTTTAAAGAAGTGTAAAATACCATCAGAGATTTTCAGCAAAAATCTTTACTGTATAGGGGTTCCGATAACTAAGTGACGTTTGCTTTAAAATAGTACTACTTGCTGTTTTTTTTTCACATATAACTTTCTATCTATCTGCCTGTCTATCTGTCTGTTTATCTATTCCTATCAATATGCACACATACACACTTACATATACATATATATGTATGTATACATACACACACATGCACGCATATATATGTACATGCATACACACATACATATAAGTGTATATATGTACGTATGTATATACTATTGAAGGACCATGTCTCAGGGATTAGAGCGTTGGGCCCACAATCATGAGGCAGTTAGTTCGATTCTAGGACCGGGTTGTGTGCTGTGTTCTTGAGCAAGACACTTTATTTCACGTTGCTCCAGATCATTCAGCTGTCGAAATAAGTTTCGACGTCACTGGCACCAAGTTGTATCGGCCTTTGCCTTTCCCTTGATTAACATCGGTGGTGTGGTGAGGGGAGGTCGGTATGCATGGGTGACTGCTGGTCTTCCATAAACAACCTTCCCCAGATTTGTACCTCAGAGGATAACGTTCTAGGTTCAATCCCATAGTCATTCATTACCGAAGGGTATCTTTACCCTATGTATGTATGTATGTATGTATGTATGTATGTATGTATGTATGTATGTATACGAGGTGCGATCAAAATTATCTGACTATTTTTTACCCTCTAAAACTAATGTCGCATGGGCACACCACTTTGAATGAGAGTTGACACCACCATTCTTGCGCACGCATGAACATTTTCACCCCAATAAGGAGCGTCAGTTCTCGGCTTACGCCAGAATTGTATCCGTGTAGCGCGCACTCATCAGATTTTCGTTTTTACTGAATGCATCAAAGAGATACTACATCAACTTTTTACGAAAAGCTTGCAGATTATCAAGCTCAAACCATCCAGAGGATTCGACAGATCTTTGGTGATAATGTTCTGGGCAAACCCACATCAATAAATGGTACAAGTGCTTCAAACATTGCTGTTCCACAGTGGGAGACGAAGCCATGCTCAGACAGGATATCCACAAGCTTTGTTTAGTACCACATCTAAATAATATGTACGTTCCATTTACCAGGAATGTGTTCGGTATGTAAATTTGTCAATCCAGTAGTTTTACACCGCTTGACATAGTGGGTATTTTAGCAATGTGTCTGTAGATAGTAAATGGGTTGAATGTGGTGCTGATGAAGGAGCAATAATTCCTGAAATATGTATATACCCCCAATATCTACTTTTTTGTAGCTTCGATCGCACTGCTTACGTAGTCGTATTCGTGTACGAAACCTCGTCTTTTAGTAGTGCCTCTAAATTTTATAGTAAATTTGTAGGTATTACTTAAAACATTTTGTATCGTACTGCAAACAAAAAAATGACACAGTCTTGACTTATCATCTATCTGTAAACATGCATGTGTGTATGTTGTGAATGTGTCCACCAGTGCATATATCATGACCGCTTCAATTTCGTCAGCAAAACTATTCGTTCATTGAATATGTGAACTGCATACGCCTATTTATCAAAAAAAGCTACTAGATAAGTTTAACCGAGAAACACATTATCGTGAAGCAACACGTGACGATCTATATATTAGAAATTCTCCTCCTTGACAGACAGACCAATAAATGCCGACTAAAATAGGCTTTTAAGTACAAATCAATTATGCACCATTATATATCTCATATAGGCGGCGAGCTGGCAGAAACGTTAGCACGCCGGGCGAAATGCGAAGCCGTATTTCGTCTGCCGTTACGTTCTGAGTTCAAATTCCGCCGAGATCGAATTTGCCTTTCATCATTTCGGGGTCGATAAATTAAGTACCAGTTACGCACTGAAGTCGATGTAATCGACTTAATCCGTTTGTCTGTCCTTGTTTGTCCCCTCTGTGTTTAGCCCCTTATGGGTAGTAAAGAAATATATATATCTCATATAGACCATTGGCCACATATTTTGTTACATCAACAGAGCGTTGATTTTCTTCTGTATATTATTAAACCTTAATGCTGATATCACCAAAACCCAATTCAATTTTGATGGTAATTATTCTCAACCCAAATGATTTGCCATAAAGCATACATTTCTACTGAGAAGTCCCCACCATTTACCAAAATTTGGATATACATTTCAAATTTGGCTTAGGTAATTTTGTATAAACACCAAGAAATTTGTGGAAAGTTAAATTATAATTGTTTATTCAATATAAAGTATTTTAGTCGAATCACTTTCTTGCTACGCAGGGCTTCACGCGTAGAGGCACAGGAACTTGATGTCCAGGAACTTCAGGCAAGAGACTGATTCGACCAAAATAACACAAACACTCGTAAGTATTGCATGTATGTATGTATGTATGTATGTATGTATGTATGTATGTATATATGTATGTATGTATGTATGTATGCATGTATATATGTATTTATATATGTATGTATGTATGTATGTATGTATGTATGCATGCATATATTTATGCATGCATGTATGTATGTATGCATGTATATATGTATTTATATATATATGTATGTATGTATGTATGTATGTATGTATGTATGGAGAAGGGATGCTGAATTTACTTTGTTGCTGCCAAGTTCTATTAATTCTATTAATGAACATTCGATAATATAATTAGGAGACTCCACTTAGTCGTATAAAATACCGGATGAATGGTTTTATTATTATTATATTTCCCTTGGCGCAAGCAGAAAAGCATTTTTTTTTCACATAATATACAGCCATGGAATACATTTTCTAATATTCTTTTTCGTAAAGATATTAATGTAATATATTAAACATCGGCAGTTCCATGTTACGTACATGTTTCATCGACCAGAGTACGGAAAACAAAGAGAATCACGGCAGAGTAACCTCAGTTTACACACGAGACAACCTCAGATCTAAACTAATGAATTGATTCTGAGTTCCACCAACTTTTGTCATACGAGACACAGTTACAGTCCAATATAAAGCTATGTAGTTGACAATGTATTTGCCTATAATGCTTTGATGTAGTACATTGTAATGTGTACCAAATTATAAAATAATTATAGTTTCATGTATATCAGTTTAAAATTTGCAGGTATGTTACTGTAGCTGTTGTTATTCTATAGCTGCATGCCAGCCCTGAACAAAAAGTACGATGATCGATGAAAAACATTCGGTCCATTACAAGGACTACATCATATGATAGGCTTCCATCTCTGTTTTAAGACGATAATACTTGATGTGAAGTATACGTGGCATCTGTTTCTAGCACATTGCAGTGATATAGTGAATAGTTTGTATCAACAAATAAAACTGATCCAGCGATTAGTTGCCGAAATAACCAGACATTAGAAATAAAATAGCCATGAATGCTGACAAAATTATTGAAATAAAATTTAATTAAATAAGCAGGAATTATTTTGATAGGAATAACTACTTTACGATACGTTGGCATCTGCAAGTGCAATCATTTTTGACAACTGATGTAACAATAAGAGCAATGTTAATAGATTCTGTCATCTATTTCCTGTAGAAATAATGTTTGCTTTTCATCAAAACAAATAAATGTTTGTAAATGTTTATAACTAAAGGTAATTATTCGAACTGTACAAGCCGTCTGCAATAAAATTATTAGTAGTAAATACTATGGAGGAAAATTATTTTCAAAGAATACTAGTATTCGAGATATGTTCTCAAATGAAACAGCAGAAAGATGTAATGAATAATTGGATACACAAACAATTGTATAATAAACATTTCAGCTAATTCTGTGCGAGATGTAGAAGGAATCGTCGGTTAAAATACAGGTTTATTCTTCTCACTGGGGATGAACAAAATCTACTGCAACTCGACATTTTAAAACTTCTTACAATAGTTTATTTTATTATTTAGTGCTTATCCGCTCACCAGATTCATTAGATCAATCAAGGACACTTGTTTCTGAATGTAGATGCATTTTGATCACCATTTCGAAGCTGGAGATGAATAAGAGACGATAATACAGATTAGTGACCACGTCGACAAACAAAACTACTGTATAGTTCTTGTTCGAGGATGAGGGATTTTGGGAAAAGACCTAATCAACATCTAAGATGTTTGTTAAACAAGGCTCAGCGAGGAACAAATTTCTTATCATCTTTGGCTGATTGAAATTGTCTGCTGACACCTTGGCTCATCCGAATGCGAGATGAGAGAAGTTAACTTCTTGCACATTACTCGAGTTATCTTGTAAAAAATCTTGAGTTTCTGCTCTTTCGCTTCTTCAAAAAGGGACGTTTTATAAAGATCAAGTGTCCATTAATCTGACAACAACGTCTTCAAACAAATCTCTGTAAAATGTTCGTAATGATGCTGAAACTGCAGTAATTACAGATATTCTGGATTGTGAGTAATTGTGATGATACTTTCACAGACTCGTTATTTGGGGGCATCGAAGAGAATGAAACCTATATTCGGATGACATTCTACCTTTTGACCATGTATAATCTCCATGAATTTTTGGCCTTGCTATGGTACTAAGTCGCATTTCTTTCTTTTTTTTTCAAGATAAAATCTACATTCACGGAGCTAATCAATTAACCCTGTTCCATTTTACACGTACCCGTTCATTGTTCGAACATTGATGGCTTGTGAACCAAGATGTTGTTAATATCTCTTGGTAGGTGACGGACGGACCTTGATTTCTGAAGGGCTTATGTTCTGGTTAGTGAGCGCAGACAGATTGGTAACTTCACCTAATTACTTTGGGGAAAGAGGTTCAGTGTGAATGTGATTAAAATTAATGAAGACAATCTCCCTTTCTCTCTCTCTCACCCACTCTCTTTCTCCATCTCTCTTTCTCCCTCTCTATCTCCCTCTTTCTACTCTCATACGCACACACAGACGTTCACACACTCACATACATACAACACATTATTATGAAACAGTCAAATATCATGTGCCTAGAGTAGAAAGTATTATTATTATTATTGTTGTTGTTGTTGTTATTTCACATTCCCATTCGATCGGTCGCACATCAACTTTCTCAAATAAAATTTTGAGCAGGTGTTGAGGGTCAAGAAATGCCAAATCCTCCAGAAAAGAGGGGTTCTGATAGAGAGTTAATCTGGAAAATGCAACATGAAATTCTCATATCACCAGCATCAAGAGATTCATTGGCACTGTTCAAAATCACTGTTTTTCTCCATGAGCTCATACTTACAGACAAGAACTTTCGCAGAGTAGGCGCTATTTTATACATTTCCAGATATTTCTTAACCCAGTTATGTGGTAGACGATCAAAAACTTTCTTATAGTCAATCTAGGCTATCAACAAAATTTTGTGTCGTTTAGTAGCTAATCTTTACAACCATAGGGCCCATGATTACATCTTTTTGCTCATTAGGGAATATGCAACGTTTTAGGTCGAATTTGCATTCTTTCGGGGTTGATAAAATTAGTAACAGTTACACACTGGAGCCGATGCAATCACCTTAATCCCTTCCCCAAAATTTGAGGCCTTGTGCTTCCAGTAATTCTTCTTCTTCTTCTTCTTCTTCTTCTTCTTCTTATTATTATTATTATATTATTATTATTATTATTATTATTATTATTATTATTATTATTAATATTATTATTATTATTATTATTATTATTATTATTATTATTATTATTATTATTATGTAGTTTTATTTTTATTTTTATAGCGTGCTTTCACTTCACTACCAAGCGCAGCTCTGTGTGCCTTGGGTATGTGCTGTGATTTGTTGTGATGCTCTGATGGTTATTGTATGGAAAGTGTTCTGCGTAGGATGTGTGCAGTTGCCTAGTAGTGCAATTTTCTGTATGTTATATGTGTTTGTAAGTCCTGGTGTTTTTGTTATGTATTTGTCTGAATATTTTTTTATCATGCCTAATGCACCTACTATGATAGGAATTGTTTCTGTTTTCAGATTCCACATTCTAGTTACCTCTATTTCCAGGTCTTTGTATTTTGAGAGTTTCTCCATTTCTTTTAGAGACACGTTGTCATCTGCCGGTACTGATACATCAATTAGAAAGCATTTTTTTTCTTCATGGTCTCTGACAACTATATCTGGTCTGTTGGCCTTAATTTCTCTATCTGTGTGTATCGGCATATCCCAGAGTATGGTTGCTTTCTCGTTTTCTGTGACCTTTTCTGGTGTGTGCCTATACCATCTTTTTTCTGTTGTTATTCCATAATGTTGGCATAGCTTCCAATGTATGTAAGTTCCAACTCTGTCATGTCTGTGAATATATTCCTTCTTAGCCCGGACTGGGCAGCTAGAGATAATATGATTTATTGTTTCTTGTCCATCTCCACGTATTCTGCAGTTACTTGTAATATTTCTTTTCATTACATGTTTTTGGTAATTTCTGGTGGGGAGGCTTTGGTCTTGTGCTGCAATTAAAAATCCCTCTGTTTCTGCTTTGAGTCCTGAGCTTCTCAACCATTGCTGGGATTTTTCTTTGTCTATTTCTTTTGCGTTTAGTTTAGTCCAGTATTTACCATGAAGGGGCTTTTCTTGCCATCGTTTTATCATGGTTCGTTGCTGTTCTATTTTTAGTTTGGATTTCATTTTTTTTATAGCTTTTGTTGTTTCTTCATCTTCTTCTTCTTCTTCTTCTTCATGTTTATTAGGTGGTATGATTTCTTGTTTGTATTTGTCAGCTTCCTTAAATACTGAGAACAGTTTTTTGTTTTGCTCGTGTTTTGCCGCTATCTGGATCAGTTTTCCTTCCTTCTGAAGTAGATATTTTTGCAGTCCTATGTTGGTTATTTTATAGTAGTTTTCCAGCTGTATAAGGCCTCTACCACCTTCTATACGTTGTATATATAGTCTTTCTATGTCAGATTTTGGGTGATGCATCCTAGATCCTGTCATTATTTTTCTTGTTTTCCTGTCTATTTTGGTCAGTTCATTTCATGTCCAGTTAAGGATATTGTAGCTGTAACTTATAACTGGGACAGCTAAAGTGTTGATACCTATTATTGTTTTTAGCATTGAGCTCTGTGTTTAGTATTGATCTAACTCGTCTATAATATTCTTTTTTTATTTTCTCTTTCATTTGTGTGTGTTGTGTCTTATCTAGTTCATGGATTCCTAAGTATTTGTAAGTTTGGCTTTGGTCTAATTCTTTTATTTCATTGGTTTTATCTAGTGTGATGTTGTTACTCTTAACTAGTTTTCCTCTTTTCATGGTTACTTTGGCGCATTTTTCTAATCCAAATTTCATATCTATTTCTTTGGTAAATCCATGAACTGTCTTTAATAGTGTTTCCAGCTGTTTGTCATTTGCAGCGTATAGTTTTAGGTCATCCATATATAAAAGGTGGCTGATCGTTTTGCCGTAACATTTATATCCGCATCCAGTTCTATTTAGCATATCAGATAGAGGTGACAGTGCCAAGCAGAAAAGGAGTGGAGAGAGCGTATCTCCCTGGAATATTCCTCTTCTAATGGGGATGTCTTTGGTTTTCATGAGTCCCTCTTTTGTTTGGAGGTGTAGGACTGTTTGCCATTTATTCATAGAGTGCTCTATGAATTTTATGATTGTTGGTGCTACTTTGTTAATGGCTAGTGTTTCGAGGATCCATGTGTGGGGGATGCTATCAAACGCCTTTTTGTAGTCAATCCAGGCCATACTGAGGCCTTTCTTCTTTCTGTGACTGTCTTCAGTTATGGCTTTATTAATCATTAGTTGATCTTTACAGCCATATGAGCCTTTGCGGCATCCTTTCTGCTCTTCTGGGAACAGTTTGTTTTCGTCCAGGTGCTTGTTCAGCCTTTGTGATATCACTGCAGTAAATGCATTGAACATAGTAGGGAGGCAGGTTATTGGTCTGTAGTTTTCTGGTTTTTCTGTTTCATTTGATTTGGGAATTAAGATGGTTTTCCCCTTCGTGAGCCATTCAGGCATTGTCTCTGGCTTCTGCTAGTACGTTGTTAAAGTTTTCAGCCAGCTTTTTGTGCATTCCTGTTAGATATTTCAACCAGAAGTTGGGGATCTTGTCATGCCCAGGTGCCTTCCAGTTGCTTAGTCTTTGCAGTGCCTGTTGCAGTGCCAGTTGTTATGGGGGTCCAAATTTGTTCAGATGCCGAGTTTGTTATTTTGATACTCCTTTTTTTTGGTGGTTCGTTCGCCGACCATATTTCTCCCCAGAATTCTTCCAATTCTTCTGCCGTTGGTGCTGCAGTGACTTCTATTTTATTTTTGCCCAGTTCTTGGTTGAACTTTTTGGGGTTGGAGTTGAACTTTTTGTTTTCTTCAAAGAAGCGTTGGCGTTTCTTGTACCGGCGGATCCTTTGTGCTTTGGCAAGGATATCTTGCTTCAGCTTTTCTTTTATTTCAGGCAAATCTTTTTCTGTGATGTTATATTTGCGGAGTATTTTTGTTCTCTTTTTGTTGCTCAGTAGCGTTGATTCTTTGCTGATTTCATTAAGAATCGACAGGTCTTTTCTTTTTTTTTTATTTTGCTTTGGATGTTATTTATCCACAGGGTTTGTTTGGGTGGTGGTACTCCTGTTTGGGCGGGTTTGGGTGGGTATCCAGCTTCTTTTGTGGCTGCAGTGGCTGCTGCGTATATTAGGTTATTTAGCTCAGTGATATCACTTTTTTTTATTCAGTGGCTATCAGTTCAGTGACGGCTAGGTTTATGCTGTTTATAATAGGTGTTGTTATTTTGTTTATTTTGATTCTTGGGAGGTATGGTCGGTGGTCCATTGTGAGCTCTGTGGTTTTCAGTTCTTTGATTATTTTATTTTTTATATTATCATAATCATTAGGCTCCCCTTCGTTGTTTACATCGTGTTTGTTGGGAATGTTGCGTTTGTCTTCGTGTTTTACAGTTTCAGTGTTTATATTATTGGGCATTGTTGTGTGGCTTCTATCTACATTTTCCTGGTGTATGTTTTCTTTTAGGTGTTCTAATTCTATTTCTGATATTTTTTTGTGTTGAGAATGTATCTTCGTACGTTAGCTAATTTATTAGGGTTCATTGCTGTATCCAAGTCTAAATCTCTATTATTTTCCTTCCATATTTTATATGTATGTGTTGTTGTATTTTCATTTTTTGGGTAGAGTACTGCTGTGAAGTAGGCGTGTAAGATAGAAATGTATTCCTCACGTGTCCATTTACGTCTTTTGGGTTTTATTTGCGGGACATGAGGTACAACGTCCGGCCCATTATTTTGACGGTCGTCATTTTCGTAGGGTACCGGTCCGTTTATTTCTGTTGTCACATTATTTCGCACGTGTAGTTTTTCGTACATTTTTTGTTGTAGGTTTAATGTACGTACCGCTCGATTGTTATTCTTGGGCTGAATAGTATCGGTGGCATTTAATTTCTTCGTAGTTCCTTTGTACATGGTGTTTGGGGTCGGAGATGATCGTGATGTTTCACGCATGTTTACATGTGTTGCGTTAGAGGTGGAGATGATATCGAGTCAAAATACAACATTTCGTTTCGAAAATAGTAATAAATTTCAATTTGTATTACTTACTCGGATACAGTCCAATTCTTTGTTAGTAAAACTTTGGCTCCATAGGATGTCCTTGTTTTCGATGTTTGTGGATAGGTTTCGGAGCTCTGAATTTTCCTTCTTACATCTTAAAAGTCCCCCGGTGTTCTTCTTCTTCTTCTTATTATTATTATTATTATTATATTATTATTATTATATTATTATTATTATTATTATTATTATTATTATTATTATTATTATTATATTATTATTATCATTATTATTATTATTATTATCATATTATTATCATTATTATTATTATTATTATTATTATTATTATTATTATTATTATTATTATATTATTATTATTATTATTATATTATTATCATTCAGTAGTTTTATTTTAATAACGTGCTTTCACTTCACTACCGAGCGCAGGGTATGTGTTGTGTTTTGTTGTGATGTTCTGATGGTTACTGTATTGAAAGTTGTTTTGCGTAGGGTGTGTGCAGTGCCTAGTAGTGCAATTTTCTGTATGTTATATGTGTTTGTAAGTCCTGGTGTTTTTGTTATATATTTGTCTGAATGTTTTTTTATCATGCCTAATGCACCTACTATAATAGGAATTGTTTCTGTTTTTAGATTCCACATTCGAGTTACCTCTATTTCCAGGTCTTTGTATTTTGAAAGTTTCTCCATTTCTTTTAGAGACACGTTGTCATCTGCTGGTATTGATACATCAATTAGAAAGCATTTTTTTCTTCATGATCTCTGACAACTATATCTGGTCTGTTGGCCTTAATTTTTCTATCTGTCTGTATTAGCATATCCCAGAGTATGGCTGCTTTCTCGTTTTCTGTGACCTTTTCTGGTGTGTGCCTATACCATCTTTTTTCCGTTGTTATTCCATAATGTTGGCATAGCTTCCAGTGTATGTAGCTCCCAAATCTGTCGTGTCTGTGATTATATTCCTTCTTAGCCAGGAGTGGGCAGCCAGAGATAATATGATTTATTGTTTCTTGTCCATCTCCACATATTCTGCAGTTACTTGTTATATTTCTTTTCATTGCATGTTTTTGGTAATTTATGGTGGGGAGGCTTTGGTCTTCTGCTGAAATTCAAAATCCCTCTGTCTCTGCTTTGAGTCCTGAGCTTCTCAACCATTGCTGGAATTTTTCTTTGTTTATTTATTTTGCATTTAGTTTAGTCCAGTACTTGCCATGAAGGAGCTTTTCTTGTCATCGCTTTATCATGGTCCGTTGCTGTTCTAGTTTTAGTTTTGATTTCATTTGCTTTATAGCTTTTGTTGTTGCTTCTTCATCATCATCATCATCATCATCATCATCATCATCATCTTCTTCTTCTTCTTCTTCTTCTTCTCTTCTTCTTCTTCTTCTTCTTCTTCTTCTTCTTCTTCTTCTTCTTCTTCTTCTTCTTCTTCTTCTTCTTTGTTAGGTGGTATGATTTCTTGTTTGTATTTGTCAGCTTCCTTAAATACTGAGAACAATTCTTTGTTTTGCTCGTGTTATGCCGCTATTTGTATCAGTTTCCTTGCTTCTGAAGTAGGTATTTTTGCAGTCCTTATTATTATTATTATTATTATTATTATTATTATTATTATTATTATTATTATTATTGAGTGTGAGAGCAGTTCATGTCATCAGAGTGACACTGGGGTAAAATATACGAAGCCCAGTATACCCATCATGACTACCCGTCTGATAAAGGTACACATTATTATAATTATTATCATTATTATTATTATTATTATTATTATTATTATTATTATTATTATTATTATTATTATTATTGTTATTGTTATTATTATTATTATTATTATTATTATTACTAGTAGTAGTAGTGGTGGTGGTAGTAGTAGTAGTTGTAGTATGAAGAGCCGGCAAAAACATTAGAGCCTCAGAAGAATGCCGTGCGGGATTACTTCGTTATGCTCTCAATTCAAGTACATCTGAGGCAAACGTTACCATTCCTCCATCCGTTGTCGATAGAATGGGTCATTAGTGAGCTGGTTGATTCGGTGTAATCAACTGAATCTTCTCCGAAATTGCTTCCGTTTTGCCTAAATTAAATCAATTATTAATATTGCTGTTGCTGTTAATACTATTTTGTTATTAATTATTCATACTTCAATTACGAGTATTTACTCCGTTATGTGCTGCTTTGGAAGGGAGCAATGGTTTTTTTTTCTCGTCTTATGTTCAGAATAGTCTACGTAATATGAGTGCGATGCGTACTTTTGTTTTTTTTTTAAATGCAGTTCATATTCGATTCGGGGTCTTGGCGTTTTGGCTCTGTATTTAATCATCATATATAACACATTGATCCTTTTTGCAGATCCCTTCTTTGACTTATCTTCTTGCAGATGCTGATATAATTATTGTTATTCTTCAACAGAAAGTAACGATTTTGTGTATACTTTTCATTAGTAAGTTAACTAATTCCTTCTGTTGCCTTTTGTTTGGAATTAAGCAGCCATTGGATGCACCATGTTACCTATTTTAGCCCCCATAAAGAAAGCATTTCGTTTTTTATTTCTTTTTTTGTTTAGTTTTCAAATGCTTCGGTAATAATAAAAATGACACTTAATACTATTATGGAAGGAACAGAAAAAAAGATAGACTGTGATGATGCTCTAACTCATTCAAACAGAGTATAACTACTTTGTTACGTTACAGCAGTCAACAACGTCAGTAATGCCAGCCATGCAACGACCACTCCAAGCAAAACTAGCGACAGAAATGTTTAAAATGCTTGAGTTATTGATAATATCATTTTAGTTTGTAGAAACTTAACGGCTTCTACCTCAACCACTAATGCAATGTTTAAAGCAATCGGTATCAGCTTCAGCAACGACAGCAATAACAGAACCAGAAGCAGGATTTCATTAAGATCACAAACAACAGTAGCACTAGCAAAAGAAATAACAATTTCTCGGCTAACCCCACAAATTCTACCGCCACCAGTAACTGCAAATTCAGTAATAGCTGTGATCTTCACTCTAAAATGATAGTCAGCACAAATAATAGAGACCAGTTAACAAGACAATTGAGGACTTAATGCCAAGAGAATTACACTGTCAAAATCGAGGGACAAAACACCAATATCCCTTCCAGATGATAAGCTATTGAAAGGGAACTGGAAAACCCATGTAAAATTGCATTTCTCTGAATCTTTAAAATTTTAAAGACCTTTTGAAAATATCGACTCTAAGGTGCACTCCAGGATAATATCATTTTGTGTCGCACACTAAAACAGGATGATGCCACAATAATTTGTCCAAATAACAGTAGAATGTGGGGGAAGATTGTTCATCACCAGATGCAGTTTAAGGTAAACAATGTAGGGATATGTCTGTGACATGCCGCTTTTACCAATACATGCAATCATTGCACGAAATACAGGTTTACTTGATATTTGCAGACACTGGACAAAGATGCTGTAGTTCTTCCTGTACAAATTATTTAAGAGATTTGTGTCCAATAGTAAAGAGAAGATTGCGAAAACAGTATTAAATAACAACAAGGAAAGGGATACACATTAAGAAGTCGTGCTTGGAGCAAAGACGACAAGAATCACTGATGAACGCTCAAGAATTTGGCGAGTCAGAAAACACAGCCAACAAGTCTGCCACCGCAAGAACAACAAGAGCAACAATACAACTAAATAATACTCCCTCTTACAGAAACAACATCCAACCAACACATAACTTCATTAAAAGAAGCAAAAGAAATAACAACAGAGACAGCAAATATCAAACCAGGGTCTATTAGGAAACCATAAAATAGAAGAAAACAAGAAAATCAACGACGCTGTAACAACCTTAGAAAAACACCAAGTCAAAGCCGACTAGACTAGAGAGAAGCGACACCAACAGCAATAAGAACAACGACAGAAGCAATATCTATATCCAATCAGAGAACAACGAACTGCTTCTCAACTATTTTACAAAAGTACAGCACCCTATAAGGAACTTTCGAAAACAGCACTTAGGCAACAATAACATTTCTATTCACTATTAATACATTCTGGTTTACTCATCAGAGAACACCTCTTCCATTTAGACAATGTGTATCCACCAGTGAAGTGCATAAGCATCAACCAAAAGGAAAAGCTCTTTCTCCGATTAGAAAAAACAAGATATTCACGTCCGAATCTACCAGAACTGCAATGAATAACGATACCTTATTCTTTTATTCATGCTTTTCTTCTGTGTCCTGTGAATTATTTGTTTGGCAGACATCAGTACACACATAGTATGCTTGCTACAAATAAGTGCGCGTGTTCTTTTTAGTTTCATCGGTTCAGTGGGTTAGCGTTTTCAAAGTTACTCTCATGGGTTCTACAAAATATTAAGGAGGACAGCAACAATAAGTTAATTAGGATGAATAAAGCAGCACCACGTTGACGTGCTTGCTTTGTAACACTGCAAAGTGTAAAGCAAAGTACAATACGTACATCTATCGCCGAAATACTTGCAGCTTCGCTTTTTCGTGTGTGTATCACCTTTTGTCAAAACTAACTGCTACACATATTTTGTATTTCATTTCATTGTGTGCGCTTGCCACTGTGTATTCATTTGTGTATGTATGTGTATGTATATGTGTCTATGTATATGCATAATTCAGCAATAAATATTAATGAAATTCAGCAAAAATGACATCAGCCAGACATTATATCAGTCTTAACAGACAAATATTATGTAAATATTTTGTGATGACAGTTGAATAAGAATAAATATATCTAAAAAAAGGTAATTATAGAAGCTGTGTATTTCATGATTATCCTCTGCATTACTATCTGCTTTATATTTTGATATTTGAATGGATGTGTGGTTGAAAAAATTCGATTCTAGATTCGATAAATTTGCGCAGGTGAGCAAAATTTTATGATATATGTTCGCGAGGAAGAATACTTTCTGAGAGAAAATTGGTTGATATAAACGATGTGGAAGCTCGTTGAGCACACACTCCCACCCACTCAAGTGTATATATATATATATATATATATATATATTGTTGTATGTAGGAATGGTCATTTTGCCAGTTTAGCCAATAAAAACACACGCACTATATATTTGGTGTTACTTTGCGTCAGCGTTATTTATTTTTTACATTAACCTTAATCTTATTTCGGCCAGGGTCCTTTCGTCACACTCCTGTGACCTCATCAGTGATCCTTTGCTTTCTTCTTTCTTATTTATGTGTCTCTCCTTTCTAATGGTCAGCCATTTTGCATTTTGTATTTTTATTGCATTGTCTTCATTTGCGCATGCGTATACCTCTATGTCTGTCTATGTATAGTTAGTGTGTGTGTGGGGGGAAGTGCCTGTAATATTTTCACATCAAAAATCTTGCAAAACAAATATATATATATATATATATATATATAGAGAGAGAGAGAGAGAGAGAGAGAGAGAGGGGGAGAGAGAGAGGGAGAGAGAGAGAGAGAGATTAGAAAACTGCATGAGAAAGGAAATTATAAGAATTTAATAAGATTTTATGTTGTTGATATGCGGAGCAATCTACATTGGTGTCTCCTAATGGACCCTTTCGCACACCCTATATTTTTTCCCAGTGCATGTCATACAGTTTTGATCGATAATATAAAAGAGTCATAAATCGAGTTATTGTCATAGTCTATAGTATAATTCATATGTTTGTGCCTTTAATGGACTGTTTTTAAATAAAAAGTATATTCTTATGAGCAACACAACCTAAACCAGAAAGACTGATATAAATTGAAATAATTCGAAAGCATTACTGTAATAGGAATTAAATATGATTTGAAATACTTTAATATAAAGCACATGAATATTTTTCTGATATTGGGGAAGGAAATTGAATATATTTTCATTAAAGTACAATCTCTATCTGCGAAACGCTTTTCCGGAGATTCGCCCATGTTTTCCACACATCAAAATCTTAAAAGGATTTGCTCATGTTTTTATAATTTTCTCTCATAGCTAACCTGGTTTTCTATGTAAGTTATTTCACCCCGAAGAATATCTATCTAGATATAGATATTTCTGTATCGCTTTCTGTATATGTATGTTTGTGTGTGTGTGTGTTTGTGTAAGCATATGTGTGTGTCTGTATGCAGCGATGAAAACCAAATATCTGGCGCTTTTCAAACGAAGATGCTTGCTGTCAAAAATATTGTATCCTGTTGGCTGCCCGTGACCAGCAGTACTGTTGCACATCAACTGTGATATGAAATACTTAATAAATTACAAACATATCATCATAATTCTATACACGGTTAAATATTATAGAATCCAATTATATTCAAAAGGATGCATAAATGAATCTATTGCAGCATGGCGATAACGATTTTTGTTTCAATTTACAGATTAGTACTCACATAAATTGTGAGTAACATTGAAAACTTACTGCAGATTTTCTACTGTAACAATGCAAAAGATATATATCACAGTTTCCCTAAATTGTAAAAACAACTAATTAACAAAGCTTCTACGAGATCGCTCAACTGCTAGAACTTGTAACCAAATCACCTCCAATTACATCTGCCCGTCTTAATAAAAATGGAAGCCTGTATTAAGTAATATGTTTCCAAAGCTCTCCTCTTGAAAATAAGGTGTTACAAGATTTTTGTTACTGAAATGCATCTGTATATACGTTTACGTAATTAAGGATAACCTAAAATCAAATAACAGCAAAATGTTTTAGTGAACTGCCTACGTTTTCATTAATAAATACATGTGTTAATATGAAGATGCACGATTTGGTAAATCTGTATAAAATAATTCGGTTTAGAAAACATAATGCACAAGCGAAAAGAGAAAGCTACAAGTATTTGTGCAGAAGTTAATCTCGGTTATAAATATGAACTTTCGGAGATCATTAAATAATACCATGTCTTCTAACCATAGAATCAAGTATGGCTCATTGTATATTTTTATCAACATAACTTAACATTCATCTAAGGAATCAAGATGAATATTTTATTTAGTTTACCTGCTTGTGAGTAAAGTGATGTAAATATCGTTTAAGCATTCCTAGACAAAAACAATAGGTTCTCATTCCATAATATTTGTGCCTTGAACTGAGTTATCACTTCATAATCAAAACGTAGTTCTATTTCCTAATAAATTTAATTACGAGGTTGCCTAAACGTGCATATTTAAGATGCTCGAGATCGCATGCAAATCTTCCTCAGTTTCAGGATACACTAAAAATATCGGGACCGACACATTGGATAATATAACCCTACATGTACAAAAAGTTAGGGGAATCATACTTGGAATATATAACCATAATATCAGTCATATCAGAAATTTTGGTAGATGTAAGCGTAAATTGCGTCGCTACGTCTATCAGATTAGTATTTCATTTTAACTACCCTGGAAGAACGGAAGGCACAACTAACTCCGGTGTGTCGTTGAACAGAACGTAAAAAAAAAAAACTGTAATAAATGCCGCATGTAATTGTCACACATTCTAAAAATTCTAAAACTCTACTATCAATTATATTTCTAGTTTGGGCATAAGAGCTGAAAAGAGTCTGGGAGGGAGCTTATTTGGTGCTTATTTTATTGACTCTGAAAACGGGAAAAGCAAAGTCGACTTCAGCACGTAGAGAACTGAACGAAAAGCCGCTAAGCAATTTGTCCGACGCGCTAAAGATTCAGCCAGTTCATCGAGTTAATAACAATAATGATAATAATGATAATAATAATAATAATAATAATAACAATAATAATAATAATAATAATAATAATAATAATAATAATTTGCTACAGCAAATATTCTGCTCAATACCACAGATTTGCTTGTCAGTTGTTTGACCTTAACCAGTTGAGCATGTCCCTTAGTGGCTGACGATATGTGCATCTCTGATCACGAGCAGAAGTAGTGGGGGAGCTTCATAGCCATGTGTTGAGAGGGATTCTTTGGGGTTTGAATAATTCACCTCTGGAAACATGGGCGGTTCTTTCAACATCCTTAAACAACCCTTATTCAGAGACCGTTTGAGCGGAATGGGCTACTCAACCTGAAGAAAATTCTAACTGGGCCCCACCTGCAAGGTCATGTGCTGTTTATCTTGATATGAGATCACCATGTCGCGCACATATGGTTGTGATGCATGTGTCTGGTGTACTCTTATCAGACGGGTAGTCATGATGGGTATATTGGGCTTCGTATATTTTACCCCAGTGTCACTTTGATGGCATGAACTGCTCTCTCACTCAATAATAATAATAATAATAATAATAATAATAATAATAATAATAATAATAATAATAATAATAATAATAATAATAATAATAATAATAATAATAATAATAATAATAATAATAATAATAATAATAATGATACTAATAATAATAAGGATGATGATGATGATGACGATGATGATGATGATGATGATGATGATGATAAAGAGCTCTGCTGTCTTGATTGACAATCTGACTAGAGATCGTGTCTCGATAAAAATACCAGGGTACCTATGAAAACAGGTATTGTTTTAGTCTTCAGGTTCCACATTTTGCTAATTTCTATTTCAAGATCTTTATATTTGTTCAATTTTTGGTAGGTCTTGACAGATACGTTTATATCGATTGGGACAGTCATATCAATGAGCAGGCATGATCTTTGCCTGAAGTCTTTCAATATGATGTCTGGCTTATTCGCATCTATCTTTCTGTTAGCTTGAATGGCGAAGTTGCAGAGGATGAGATGTGATCATTTTCAAGTACTGGAGGCGGTTTTTATGAAGGGTAAGTCCATGCTTTTGCAAATTACCCAGTGAATATATTGTGCAGCTCTATCATGAGATACTCTATAAGTGCAAGAAGACTGCACTTTGAGATTACATGATCGATGGTTTCATTTTGTTGTTGACATATACGACATGTTGTGCTATTACCGTTCTTTAATATGTTGGCCTGGTAGTTCCTTGTAGGTAGGCATTGATCATGAGCTGCTATGATAAACCCTTCTGTTTCAGATTTTAAGCGAGAGGCCATTAGCCATTGATAGGTCAAGGCTTTGTCAACATCGGCATTATTCGCTCTCTTTGGGTATTTGCCACTGAGAGATTTTTCTTGCCACTTATCAGTCATAATATCTAAGGCAGCAGTTTTAGCACGGGTTTTCATGCGCTTAGCTTTTTCTGAGCTTGTTTCAAGTATGTCTAACTCCGAATTTGTTGTATTTGGAATTTACTTAGATATTCCTTTGCCTGTTTTGTTACTGAGTATGATGCTTTCTTGTTTTCATGTTTTGAGACAAGTTTTAACATCCAGTTTTCAGGTAGGTGTCTAGGACATTTGTGGCCTAGACGCATACATTATTATTATTATTATTATTATTATTATTATTATTATTATTATTATTATTATTATTATTATTATTATTATTCGTGGCTGTGTGGTAAGTAGCTCGCTAACAAACCACATGGTTCTGGGTTCAGTCCCACTGCGTGGCACCTTGGGCGAGTTTCTTCTTCTATAGCCTCGGGTCGACCAAAGCCTTGTGAGTGGATTTGATAGATGGAAGCTGAAAGGAGCCCGTCGTATATATGCATATGTATATATATATATATATATATAATATATATATATATATATATATATATAATATATATATATATATATACAAAGAATAAGTCTTGGGCGTCGATTTGGTCGACTAAAGGCATTGCTCCAGCATGGCCACATTCAAGTGACTGAAACAAGTAAAAGTGTAAAGAGTATCATAATAATAATAATAATAATAATAATAATAATAATAATAATATAATAATGATGATGATGATGATAATAACAATAATAATAATAATGATGATAATAATAATAATAATAATAATAATAATAATAATAATAATGATAATAATAGGCACTGCACACATCCTACGCAGAACACTTTCCATACAATAACCATCAGAGCATCACAACAAATCACAGCACATACCCAAGGCACACAGAGCTGCGCTCGGTAGTGAAGTGAAAGCACGCTATAAAAATAAAACTACTGAATAATAATAATAATAATAATATATTCAGGAGGGGGAGAATCTGGGATGAGGAGGAGGAGGGTATTGAGAGGAGAAAGAGGAGAGTATTGAGAGGAGGAGGAGGTTATTGAGAGGAGGAAGAAGGGGTATTGAGAGGAGGGTGAAAATGAGGAAGAACTGATGGTGGTAGAGGAGGAGGAGGAGGAGGAGAAGAAGAAGAAGAAGAAAATTTAGTGAGATCAAGAAATAATTATAAGAACTAACGGATCTTAATCTTATGATTACCAACATCCGATTCGAAAATGAGGAAAATGATATTTTCGTCGCTAACCAGAACATAATTACCAAAGTTGAAGTAAAAGCAAATAGAAGCATGCAAGAGTGTAATTGCAAACAGCCTTAATGACTGTCAACTAGAGATCCTTGACAGATTGAAATAGAAACGGAAGGAGTGAGATGCCTTAGAACCAATTAAGTAGGGGACAGTGGCTCGAATAAAGTTTAAAATAAATAATACGAAAAGTGAACAGCGTGACTGATACAAATTATCTGTAAAAAAACATTCATGTCACTAACACACTACTATGGAGTGTTAATGCTGTTGTAAAAATTGTTAGAGAAAATGAAAGGGCTAAAAAAGGATTAGCAGATTATCGTGGTGGAAAAGACTGGTGTCAATAAATATTAGCAAGCTTAGGAAAGATATAAGTGAACTTGTACAGTTGAATCTGGGAAATTTTAAGAAAGAAAGAGGGAAAATTAGATTAAGGGAATGTATCTGGTAAAAAGCATAGGATCTGGGACAATATTCGGAGAGCTAAAGCAGAAAGTAAAAGACAAGATACTTAAATTAGAAATTATATAGGAAAAACAAAAACTAATGTAAGCATAATCGCTTTTTTTTTCTTTAAAATCAATCCATTTGTTTGATATTATTGTAAGAATCAAAAGAAAAAACTTAAAATTGAACACTAAAGTATGCTATTTGGGGAGAAATTTGGGGAAAATATTTGACACATTTATAAAACACAAGCACTATGACCCGGGTCATAGTGCTAGTGCATGCATATATAGCTGCGTGCGTGCGCACATACATGCGAGTACCGTCCAAATCTCCGACCAATCACATACAGCTAGCTGGCATTCAATTGGCGTATCAAGTTTCAGGCATTTTGATTGGGCTTTGGATAGAAAATTCACCAAATGTCACTTCTATTGATTTTTTAATGGCTTTGCGGGGTGACTGGGGAAATGTAAAGATGTGTACGACCAACCTTGGACGGTTTTGAATGACCCTCTAACTGAAAAATTATGGATTTGTATAAAGGACACACACACAGACAGACATTTTGCTGTTTATATGTATAGAGACGATGGGTAAAGCAAATAGAAATAAATTGTGCTGAAAATGTTGAGATACAGATTCATCCCGAAAGCAGATTCGAAAATAATTGAATAAAGTAAGAAACTGGAAAACTGCTTCACTAGACATTGTCCGTAGTTAGTGGTTGACAGATTTTACACATCTTGAAACCGTAATTACACAGCTAAATAAATTTATGTCAAAAGGAGACTGTACCTTTCTGATAAGGAAAATGAGCACTTTACCTGGTATTAAAACAGATTGGAAAGAATCATTGCTTTCTATTTCTAATCAATTATATGTCAACTACTTATAAGCAAACCCTGAACATATTGATTACAGAAGCGGTGTACCGATATTTTTATCAGAAGCATCTGATTCCTGATAAGCAGAATGGCTATTGGTGAAAAGAACAAGAGAATGATTGAGAAAATATCGATCGACCTGATGGGCTTGAAGAATTGTAAATAAAGAATGACAATTTCATGCATCTAGTGGATCAACTATAGTAAAGTATATGATCAAGTCCTAATGTCGGTGGTGAAGCATCGTCTAGAACTGTTCAAAATCTCAAAGAAGGTTAAATGACAATTGGAAACTTTCACTCTGGCGTTAATATCTGGAGGAGAAGGTTACCAGAGGCACAGATTAGAAGAATTGTTCAAATTTGTTGCGTCAATCCTATTATATTTGCAACAGCACCGATCTCTTTCTCGATTACACTAAAAAACCTAAAAGGATATACAGCAGAAAATGATAGGGTTATTATAAATGGGTTTATTATTATATAACAAAATAAATTGGATTCTGTCGTGCAAACCTGAGGATCATTTCGTAATGACGTTTGTATAAGACGTGTATTCAAGAAATGAGCTATGGTAGAGAGGAAAGGAAAGAAAATCATAAAAACAACTTGAATGGATTAGAATATAAAATCATTAATTTTAGACGAAACGTAAATAAATATCTGAGAATCACAAGAAAAGTTAAATGAAATGAAAAACTAAAAGTACAGAAATTAAAGAAACCATCAGTAAAGAATATTTTCGTTGAGTGAAGATATTCAAATTCAAATTATAATGCTTCTCGAATCCACTTTTCGTTCCAATGTCCTTATGAAATATTCTTAAGCTTTGCTCGAAAGAATCCAATTTATTTTGTCATATAATAACAAACCTATTGCTAATAACCCTATCATTTTCTTTCGGATATAATGTAGGGAAATGCAATACGAGCCTGGATGACATTGTCCTTAATAAGATATTGAGTGGAATCTATTGAGTAACTGAAATATATCCGCTTAGAACAGAGGAAGTAGCACAAATGTGGACTGCTTTTACTGGAAAATAAGAGGAAAATACACTTGTACTTAAAGATTGAATTGGTTTATATTTCACAGTGTATTACACGATAGCACAAATTTGTATATTACTACTACTAATATCAATGCTGAGGTTATTGTATAATTATTGCACATTTCAGCAATTATTTATACTGTTGTATTAAAAAATATATTGTAGTACTAAAATAAACAAAACACGCTTTGCTAAATTATACAAGTATTCACACTCCTGTGTCCTATTTTCATCCTGGATTTCTCTCTTCTCACACTCATGCATTTACTTTCTATCTCTCTCTCATTGTCCTTCTCTCTCTCTCTCTCTCTCTATCTATCTATCTCTCTATCTTCTATCTATCTCTCCTTCTCTCTACCTCTCTCTCTCTCTCACTATGTCTCTGTCCTATATAATAATTATAAGATTTACACACTACATATATTATGCGTTTGTTTCTGCATTTAATTATTGGGAATTAAGCGAGAAAAATTCAGTCTTTATATCAAATTTTGGATTGATGCTACTTTGTAGCTGTTAATTTGTCTCATTTTAGTAGCAACAATTTTAGCTGGTTTTTTTTTTTTAATAAATGTATTGGTTCTGACACCCAGAAATACCCTCGAATGCATCTCAACTCTCTCACCAGTATCCAGAGAATTCTCCCCTTGGTGAGTCACTAAAATGGTTTATATAATTTTAATATTAATTTGCTTCTAGTCGTGCTGTTTCTGTGCAAAATTGGGGAAACTATTTAAATAACTAATATTTTGATATTGATAAACGTTGTGGATCGAAAAATAGTTACAGCATAGAAACATTTTTTACTATGTAAAAGATTATCACGTGATCACGTGACCAACCAGACCATCAGATGTTGTTACACATCGCTGGTCACAATGCGTTCGCATTGTTTTAGCCTTCGAATGACGCCACTCCGCTGGCTAAGCGAGCAGGCCAACAGAAGAAAGAGTGAGAGAAAGTGTGGTGAAAGAGTATAGCAGGGATCACCCCACCCACCCCCTGCCGGAGCCTCGTGGAGCTTTTTAGGAGTTTTCGCTCAATAAACACTCACAACACCCGGTCTAAGAATCGAAACCGCGATCCTACGACCGCGAGTCCGCTGCCCTAACCACTGGGCCATTGCGCCTCCACATGTAAAACATTATAGATCACGTAATTGATAGACTAGCTGTAGATATATCACATACCTACTATACCATGCAAAGAACTTTATTTGATTTTCAAATTTTAAATGTGTGAACTCAGCTATTTGATGTGTGTCGTATAATATATGTAGGTACAGGCGTACGGTACGGGGGACTAAAGACCCGATTTAAAAAAAAGGCCTTTCGTTTCTCTTCATCTTTCGTTTGTATTTATTAATTCTTACATCTTATTTATTATTCTGGCCCACTCTTTTCTATAAACTCATTCACTCTACTTTTTTCTACTGTTTCATGGAAAGTCTGTAAAATAAGTATTAGAGACCTTCCATGAACACTATTTCATAATAACTCTACCCTTCCAGCTCTTATAAGATACCTAGGGATATTTGTGGTTACCGTTATTTACTCCAGCTTCATCTTGGATCGAAATAGCATACTCTGAAATAATATTTAGTTTAGCTACATTATATTGTACTTTGTCAGACTCAGTGTCTCTTGAGATACATTATCCAATAGTACTGTATTTTTCCGAAGATGGTAACATGATTTGAAGAAGACTAAACTATTATTCATAGCTAATCAAACAACTATGTGGACGCCTTCATTAAGCCCAATCACCATGTTAGGTTCCAGTGACAAGTAAATTATATATTTACCAACTGTATGCTCGCGAAGAAAAATGATAATAAAATAATGGCTGTAGACAGTTGAGGTAATTGTATTTACTATTTCTACTGGCTTATGAGGAGAAAGAGAGAGAGAGAGAGGGAGAGAGAAAGAATAAGAGAGAGAGAGAGAGTGAGTTATGCATCCTAAATATCTACAGGTCAGTGTGTGCCAGAAACTTGAGCATAAAAGAAATTGGAGTCAGCTGTACATATTTGCAGTGTAGTTTGAAGTGTGTTCCTTCTCGAGCCATGCCTGGCTCATAAGGGCCGGTTTCGTAGTTTCCGTGGCGTATAGGTTCCCCACCTGGACAGGAGGCCGGTCCGTCCCAGGTAAGCTGCAAGATGCAGGAGGAAAGTGTGAGAGAAAGTTGTGACGAAAGAGTCAGCAGAAGTTGGCCATTACCTTCTACCGGAGCCGCATGAAGCTTAGGTGTTCCGCTCATAAACACACACATCGCCCCCGCTATCCCTCGACCGTGAGTCCGCTGCTGTAACCACTAGACCATGTGCCTCCACAGTGTAGTTTGACTCATTATTTTAATTAGATATGAGCTGTTGATCTTAGAAGAGTAGGAAAGAACTGTAGCAATGTTTCCAATGCTGATGGTCTGTTGTCCACCCGTGATGCAAATGCTTTGATTTAAGTCTTTGTCATAATAGAAGCATTGCAGAAGTCAGTTTTTGAAACTACTTCCAAGAACATCAGTTCAATGGGAAACGATGCCCATTCCGAACAGCTACAGAAAAAATAACTGTAAGATAACTTCACCAAAGAGGGAGTCGGTGTCAGATATATTTCCAAGAGAGTATATGAAGGTCACTGGTAGCTCACCCTGCTCAAGCAACCGTATTCCGCCATCTGTTGGCGCGCCACAGAACTAGTCCGGGAACTTTTTGATACTACCTCATATTTTCTCTTCTGATTTTAATTATTTAGATTATTCCTCTGGGGTAAGAGCTGATTTCTAACAAAAATGCAAAGCTCCATCGTTGGTATGTAGATAAGAAAAAGAGGGTCACATTTTAAACTTGAGAAGGTCTTGCGTATTTTTATGCTTTCTTAAGTTTGTATTTGTAATATGTAAGTTAGTAGGGTGATTTCTTTTTTTGAAAACTTTAACTTATCCAGATTGTCACTTAGACATTTATTCAATTATTATCAACTGCTCAATTATCATTGACATTGTATAATTCCTATAGACTAGAATCAAACATGTGTTTTACACAGGGTCATTCAAACATTCGCCTCCGGTTGTGAAGATTTTCGCTCAGCATTCTGCGTTCTCATGAGCTTGGTGTGAAGAGTCACCATAGAGTTTTGTTAATATATTCATAAGATATAATTCATTAGGTGTAAACTCATTATTCGTCTTACCTTTTATTATCGTGATTAATCAATATGGTGGTACAGATTGTTGATGTTTTCTTCAAGATATTTTTTTCATTTAGGTTGATTCCTTTTAGTTGTTTTATTAACTTGTATACTGCAGAGTTCCCCTCTGTGTTCTTTAAAAGTTATAGCAGCTGTATATATGAGGTTATTAACATTCCAGTAATTAACACCAAATGATTTCAATATTTGAGCTGTAGGAATTTTTTCTTAATATTGTTAAGAAATGATTTGTCTCTTCTCGATAGTTTCAAATATGTACAAGTTTTGTGCGAACTGTAGTTTCAAGATGTTTCTAAGTTAAATATATTCCACAGCTGTCTCTATTGACTCGATTACATTTGGAGAGACACGAGAATTTAATGATGACGGCAGCGGTTTGTTTACACTATTTTCGATCTCCGTTTTGGCAGATTTTGGCCACCTCTCAATGTTTTGAGAAAATCGATTTACATTTCTGAAAGAAAGATGCTTGTTGCCTAACTTGTTTAGCAGCAGAAATGCTTAAGTTGGGGTGAGACTCATCCCAGTATTTTGTATGTATGTATGTATGTATGTATGTATGTATATGTATATGTCAGGTCACTTTCGAGTGCTACTGGTAACATGTAACCCAGTACAACCTGTTGCATGGTCGGCTCGTCGGCGACTAAACCGGCAACCCCACCAAGCTTGCTTAGTGAGGAGGGTGTTTATTGGACACCCTGCGGGATGAAAAACAAAACCCGTCAAAGGGTGGAGGAACTCTTGAGAGTCAACGGCCATCCAATAAATGCCTTGAGGCTTTATCATGCGCGGGGACATAGAAATAATCGGACTGAATACCCGATCGCGCGGTTAAACCATTGGGAGTGAAGGACTCCTAGCCTTTGTTAAGGCATCCTTCTAGGAGAAGGTAACTCGGGTAACTGGGATAACTCTGATATAAAACCTGCTGCTCAGTGGTTACCGATGATGTTGACTTATTCTTCTTTTCGGATTATGACTGCTGTTGCTTAGTGAGTGGGATTGACTCAGTGCACAGCCTTTCCACTGTTTTAAAAAAAATCTTGCACAGGCATTGCATGATAACAACATTGATTAAGCTTTGTGCAATGGCCATACTCGATAACGAGGGGGCAGCCACCATGTATGTATGTATGTATGTATGTATGTATGTATGTATGTATGTATGTATGCATGTATGCATATATGTATATAATCATGTATGTATATACGAGGTAGGATCTTTATAAGTTAAAGGCAACAGATGGTGGTTGTGTAAAGACTAAAATGATTTGCTGTTAGGAAATACAGAGGCAGATCATATTGTATTCAGTTTGTGAGTTGGTCAGATAAACAAGAAACAGACTGATTCACAAAGGTTTCTGAGAATGTTTTGACCTTTGTGCCAATGAATGTGGTGTGCTATTATGAGAAAAGAAATCATTTTGCGTTCATCAGAATGAATATTTAAAATAATTGCCGTAAAGCTGAGTTGAGATTGGTGCCTTTAGTACAGAATGGTATCTAGTGAAATAATCCGTTTTTATCTGGTGTTTCAAAGATATTGCTATAAATATGAGACAATTGTTCAGAAGATTGTTTGTTTGGCATTTCATTCTTTTATCCAAATTTTAAGTATGTTGGTATCAAATTAATTAATGTCTAAACACCTAAATCAATTTAATATATCTATCATTATACTTTTAGACACATATGTAATTCGTCCATGATATATGCGTTAGAGTCCACTTAGCAGTGTTCCCAATATGTTAACATTTAAAAACCAAGTATTTATTCCGTGAAGGAATATTCATTTGTACTATTGATATTGTTATATCAATATTCATTTGTACTACTTTTTAAAAAAATTCATGCTCTTAATTAAACATAAATATCAGGTCATCCCATAAGTTCTGTCCGAATTTTGAATAAAGAAAACAAGTGATCAAATGTTATATTGAATTATGAACTTTAAATTGAAATTTAATCATCAATATACTTTCCCTGATTATCTATGACTTCCTTCCATTTGTTTACAATTTTTTAAATCCCATCAATTTAAAACTCTTTGGTTTTAAAACGAAGAACTCTGAAATGATAGTTTCGACCTCCTCCTGACTTGCGGAAGTTATGTCCCCTAAATGATGCTGTAAACTACGAAACAAATGGTAGTCTGAAAGAGCAAGGTTGGGAGAATAAGGTTGATGAGGAATTTTTTCCCGGCCAAGCACTTCGATCTTCTGTGACGTAATCTTTGCAGTGTGGGGTCGCGCATTGTCCTGATGAAACATCACACCTTTTCAATTCACTAAAGCGTCTCTTTTTTTCTTCAAAGTTTGTTTCAAACGCTCTAATTGCTGACAATAGACTTGAGCATTGATTGTTGCATTAGGTGATAACAATTCAAAGTGAATTACTCCTTTGCAATCCTACCGGATAGAGAGAAGAACCTTTTTCCCATGAAGTTTCCTTCTCGGTTGCGGTTGAGCTTTTTCTCTTTTACCAAGCTACTGTTTACAACATTTAACATTCCGATTCATTTCTTGTCACCACTCACAAGTATATAAAAAAAAGGGTGAAATGTGTTCGCGAGAATGGAGAGGAAAGCAGATGTCAACTCGGGATTTTCGGTTGTTTTCGGACAATTCATGAGGCACCCATTTTCCTAAGATTAGGAACCTTTCCCAGTTGTTGAAGATGACGATGCACTGTTGAATGTTTTGAAATAAGCTTTATTGCTAGTTCTTCAACTGATAATACAGGGTTTTCTTCAAGTAATGCCTTCAGGAGCTTATCATCAAGCTCAACTGGACGTCCTGTTCGATCTTCACCTTCAAGACTGAACCCTCCACTTCTGAATTTTGCAAACCATCTTCTGCAAATTCTTTCATTCAAGCATCCTTTCCCATAAACTGAGTGTATGTTTCGAGTCGCTTTGGCTGCAGAGTTTCCTTTTTTGTAATCATAAAGAATTATGTGCCTTAAATGTTCTTTGGATACTTCCATGTTTGGAAGTGTTTTAATCAAGTAAATTTTAATTCTACTATTCTGTAAAATAATATTTAATTAGTCTAAATGTACACAAATTCACAAAAATAATTTTAATTCTAATTTTAGTAAATTAATTCCAAACATGTTCCAATCAACAAAGCATTAAGCAGCTGTTAAAGATGTAGAAAATTACCTGAAGCAACTAGTGATACAAGATAGTGGTTGGGAATGGATCATTTATATTGCTGCTGCCTTTACCATTTTTATTGTGGTTAGTTTGGCAAATTCTACTGGAATATTTCTTCGTGGCCTTGAAAGAATTTTTGACGAACCAGCATCAATACTTTCCTTAATTGGAGCTCTCTTATGAGGCCTTAGTTTGCTAGCTGGTAATGAAATATTATATCAAGATTGTCAATTTTATGTACCTTATAATTTGCTAGTTTCAGTCATTTGACAGAAACTCCAAGACGAGACGCTGCTTTGAAGCATTTAGCTTACCGTAACTAGTGACTATTACTGAGTCAGTTTTAAACTCTGATATTTATTTTCTTTTCCATCTATAATATTGCAAGAGTAAACGTAATCACTGTCACATCTTACACTAACGTTCAAGCTGAACAAAATGCGTGTGTGTGTGTGTGTTACTGCCCTCTCTACGTTATCCAACGTATCATTTCTAAGACGAATGTGCTATAATTTGAAACTGATTTCACTATCAAACTGGCAATCAATCAGGCCGAACGACCATACCATATACAGACTCTCCCGTTGGCTCATGTTCGCACACGTGTCTCCTGTAATCCCTGCAGTAAGTAAACAGACATTATAGCGTCAGAGTCGTTGCCTTGCTGGGTCACCGCCTTGCAAGGTTTAGTGAAACACATCGACTCCAGTACTTGCTTTTTAAAGTCTGGAACTTTTTTCTATTAGTCTTACATACAGATCTTGTAATTCAATGTGGCCTTTCTTGCGTAAGATGGCAGGTTTCAATAATCTCTATTTGGTTCTCGTTGCAGTCATAACTACCTCTTCTTTTTGCATAGTTGCAGGGAATCCATGTCTGCATCATCCTTTCTGCATTAACTGTCGGCTAAATTTTACACAATGTATTGGTCAATCCGAGTTCATTCTGTAGGGATGATTTATCGCAGGGTTCCCCTCTTTGCAATCCTATAAAAAACGAGTTGCATGTAAAGCAAACCACTTAACCAGGTCACCATGCTCGTGTCCTTCTACCTTTTAACTTTTGCAATACGATCGGGAGGTTGTGAGCTCGAATCCCGGACCGGGCTGTGTATTGTGTTCTTGAGCAAGACACATTATTTCACCTTCCTCTAGTTCACGGGTGGTGTGAAGAGAGGAGGCCAGTATGCATGGGCGACTGCTGGTCTTCCATAAACCACCTTGCCTGGACTTGTGCCTGGAAGGGCAACTTTCTAGGTGCAATCCCATTGTCTGTGTCCTGACCGAAGGGAGTCGCAGATGTATGTATGTATGTATGTATGTATGTATGTTTGTATGTATGCAACATGTCGTAAATTCCACACTACTATTAATGTAATAATTCAGATACTATAATTAATGTTATGTCTTGATTTGTACATTGATTTTTATAACATATACACATAATTAACATCATAAGTTAAGTAAAAACGTTTTCTCCTACACAGAATACACTACATACAACATTTTACGTCATAGTAATTTTCTACCTAGAATCACCTTATTACACATATGCATATATATCTTATTGTCATGATTAAAACGTACTTTATATAATGTAATAACTTATATATTTTGTGTTAATATACTCTTGATATAATTTATAGCTGTCATGTTTTAAAAGTATTTGACAATTGTTTAAATCTGTGATACAATTTTCATAATCACTGTTGTGACATGGCAACAGTAACCTCTCCGTTATACAAATCCAAACATTGATGTTACATTCCTATTCTTAGTATGCTCAAATGAGTTTATCATATTTCTTGGATAATCTCTGATGAGATTATTATTACATTTATGAAAATCCTATTTACAAAGTAAAGCACTTCGACATTTTTAAATGTCTCTGAAGTATAAAATAAAATGAAATCCGTTTAGCAAAGTTTCTTCTTTCCTTCTAGCATTCATTAAGTCCACTGCATGTATCTTGTTCTTCTCTGATATACACACCTCCCATCAACTCTACCTATGCTGCCTGTGCATATGTTGAATTTACTGCATCAGTCAACTTTTCCTCCTGGGTATTACTGTGATTTTGAAGTTACTATAGTTAGAGGCATCGCTCCATAATTCCTCTAAGCTGAATGAACTCCTACATCTACCAAGAGCCACTCAACTGAATCATGTTCCTGTATCGAGATGTCAAATACTTCCCACGCTTTACCATCAACAAACTCTTTCTAAAAACGTAAGTATAACACTTTTACATATTATTGAAGTACATAAAGACTATACCAAATACACTTGACTACATTCTACTCGCCACAAATAAAAACAGTCTCTGTATCTGTCAGTCACGAGTGTACGTACTACATTAAGTATGTGTCTCCCTCACGAATAATCTATCTATGTCTCTAGACAGTGTCAGTCATATATCACCAGTGTAACTCATAAGTCACCAGTGTCGCCCTCATGTATCCTTTCTATGTTCCTCACTTATTCCAATCATCCGTATCTTTAATACTAATTGCTTTTATGTCGTTTACCACGGTAACTATCTTTATCATCAGTGTCACACTTATATCATTCACCAATATGAATCGTATGTTACTTAACATTAACACTCAGCTGTGCCAGTTTCTGGAACTGAGCTGGTGGAGCAATTGTGGGTAGGCACAGGAATTCAGAGACGCTGTTAGGTAACTAGACAGTAGGATTTTCTTTCTTATCTCCTGTAAATATATTTAGATAAACTTATGAGCCCCTTCTGTCTCTCATCTCTTTGATCAAATGTCAAAGGCAAAAGATTCCATCTTTGGGACTGTATCGATGTTACTTTCACAAGTACATGAGACTATGTATCGGGCAAAATGGGTAAATGGAGCAAACATTTGATTTCCTGTTATTTTATCTGTACTTGGTTGATATTTGATATCATTGCATTGCAAGTATTGCGTTGTCATTTTACACTGTTGCATCATCTTTGGGAGTAAAAGTTGGTAGCATAGTTGTTGGTGAGATTGAAAGATTTTGAAACATAGGTGACGCGTATTTTCTTCACAAGAAAGTTTTGATCAAATTTGACACAATGGTAGTTTAAGTTCCTAATAAAATAAAAACCATCTGGATAACTTTTAGTGTTTCAGAATGAAAAATTCTTTTCTCTATTGAATTTCAAATCAATTTTGTTCCACACTAATATCCAATATGATAATTTACAATTTTCAAAAAAATTGTCATAAATGGGGCAGAATGAGTAATGAATACTTTCAACTATTTCTTCTTTTTAACTGTATGATACATAAATAAATTAAGAAGAGAGCTACTCCAGTAGGTCTTAAAGAAGTTATACAGAATATTTTATGCTGCGTTCTAAGATTTAGTGGAGTTTCGTTAATTTCATATCATTTATCGTTTTTTTTATTTTATTTTACGCCCCAGTTCTGACCTTTCTGATGTCTGAGGAGGGATATTGATGTATGTCAGACTTTTTGAATTGTAAATTTGGCGAAATAAAAAGGCAAATTTACCTTCTTTTGTCGCACTTATTTTTGCCGAGCCTAAATTTGTCTTTAAGAGGTCCATAGAGAACAGAAATAATTTTCTGAAATAGAGTTCTGAATATGTTATAGTGTTTTTAATACATTTAGAGATGGTCATTTGCTTAGTTGGTATGGTTTTGCAAGGTAGTAAACATTCATAACTGTTTTTCTCGAAGTCAAAAATGCAGAAAATATTCATTGTACCCTACCCCAGACCCATTGAAAATATAACCGTCCAACTGGCTGCGAAAGTATCTGCCACCTACTTATATCGGCCTCTCGTTCACATTTGACTTCCCTTCGACTCTGATTTTCTATAAATAATACAACTGATGTAACGAATTATCTTCCAAATCTGAATTCTAACTCATGTGAAATGGTTTATATTTTTGCAGGTATATCACTCGGAATGTCTTATCTCCTCCGTTATATCACCACAGGCCTCTATTTTAATAAGAAACGTGCGCTGGCAATAGGAATAACCGTTTGTGGCGCAGGATTGGGAATAATGCTCTCGAATTTGTTACTTGAACAACTAACATAGCTTTACGGAGTGAAGAGTTCACTGCTCAATATACCGGTATTGCTTCTTAATTTCGTCGATTTTTTGGAGCTCTTTTCCGACCATTACAATATACCAATACAGAGTTTGATGTTAAGGCATACAGAAGTGAGTCAGTTTGATTTGAAAACTATATTCCCTAATAAACAAAGAAAGTAGGTGATAATTCGAGATAAAACGAATTTGTATTTAAAAATTATTAATAATGAATCCTGTTGTGCTTAGGATTTTTTGCCTATTTTGAACCTGAATTTTAGCCCAATACTTAGATAGAAATTTCAAGGATTCATGACAAAAAACTTACAATTGATTCTTTCATACATTACATATATAATTGTAAATAATATCTGTTTTGGAGGTCAAGTATGGTTGAACATTAAATATGTTGGTGTATACTTAAAGATATCAGTAAATATGCTTCTTTAAATTTATATTTAATGTAGGATAAAATTTTTTCGAAAAAAAAAAATCTATGGCCAGCATATTAAAAAATACCTTTAAAGGTTAAATTTATAAACAACTTATAAATAAGGGCAAATGAAATAATTTCTAATGCCAAATATGCCGAAATTAGACATCCTGTCCATAACCATATAATTTTTCACAATACGCACGCAATACGTGCGTATTGTGAAAAATTATATGGTTATTGACAGGGTGTCTAATTTCGGCATATTTGGCGTTAGAAATGTTTTCATTTGCCCTTATTTATAAGTTGTTTGTAACTATGCCTCTGTATGATACAAAAGTGAAATCCAATGCACACGTTTTTAATTATTATGTACTTTAGTTTTGTAAATATATACTTTTCCGAAAACACAGATAAAAAGACACATACTCACAACATACACATACACACACAACATACACATACACACAACATATATATACACACAACATACACATACATACAACATAAACATACACGGTTGCACATGCAGACAGTATATGCTATAAAATGACGTAAATGCTATTAAATGATTTCAAACTGAACTGTCCTTCCTCTCCAATGAACCAATTAACTTGTACAGAAATTTGACATCTGCCATTTGTTACGGAAATAAATTTTAGCTGAGCTTTCGGTAAAAATTATAGCTATTTTAGGATTTTAAAGTTCATATTTACCAAAATTTTGTAGTCACATTTTCAGGTAAAACATTCAAATCTTTGTTCATTTTCATTGAAGAAGTTATCTGTACTTCTGCCAGAAAAGAATAAAGGCAAAAACAAAATCAGCATCAGAATACGGACTTCCTTTGTAAATTGTATTAACTGTCTTTGCCGAACAGAAATTGATTACTTCCAGTTATTCTAAGAGATTCCCAGGAAAAACTAGACAGATGCCACACCCACTTACTCCGACACGCACTGGATATCGATTGGTTGGCAACAGTGGGGTGGCCAATAAAAATATTTACAGGGACCTTACCCGATATCAGAATTTATCAGAGGCAGGACGCTCAGTTTTGTTGGACACTGCTACCGGGCTATGAGCGAATACATCAGGAGTGTGTTACCTGGCAACCAACGCGTGTATATATATATATATATAAATATATATATATATATAAATATATATAAATGTCGAATTGACTAATCTAGAAACGTACGTTCTCAAATAACCTTTCCACTTGATTTTTTAATGTTTTTTCCCCCATACTTTTGTGAGTTAGTTTAGGCAAACACTATCTGAGAGAGATCTTCTTTAAGTATTAGAAATAGCTGAAGAAATTTCTTTAGCTATTTCTAATGAGTTCAGTATGTGGCAAAGTAATTATTTTACTAAGCCCTTATATATAATATATATAAATATATATACATATGTGCATACATATATATACATATATACATACATATATATCTTTTACTTGTTTCAGTCACTATATATATACACACACACACATATAAATATACATTATATATATATATATATATATATATATA
Source organism: Octopus sinensis (assembly GCF_006345805.1). Taxonomy (NCBI): domain Eukaryota; kingdom Metazoa; phylum Mollusca; class Cephalopoda; order Octopoda; family Octopodidae; genus Octopus; species Octopus sinensis. Next base: position 17,382,521 of record NC_043011.1, on the reverse strand, counting down.
TATATATATATATATATATATATATATATGTGTGTGTGTGTGTGTGTGTGTATGTATATGTATATGTATATATATACATTCTTATATATTTATCTTTTGCCTGTTTCAGTCACTAGACTGCAGCCATACCAAAGCATCGTCTTGTTGAATTTTTAGTTGAATGAATCGACCCCAATATTTATTTTCAAAACCTTGGTACTTATTCTATCGGTGTCGTTTGCCGAACCGTGAAGTTACGCTGATGTAAACACATCAACACTAATTATCATGTGGTGGTGTTGGGGTGGGGGAGACAAACACAGACACAAAGACACACCCATATTATATATATACACACACGACGGACTACTTTTAATTTCTGTCTTAATGTTTGTATTTATGTTCAGATATAATAAAAACAATTTTTCCATTAATCTGTTCGGTTATACTATACTTTTATAGAGTACACATTTATCACTCTTAAACAAGGACGTTGTTGACAATGGCTGCAACGTTTCGGCCAGCTATTTGTTTATCTTGCAATAAAATTTCTCCCATGATGAGTTATTGCTGTTAGGTGTCCAGTTTTTCTGTTAACATCTAATGCTGAATTTTAAATAACTGAAATAGTGAAACTTACGTAAGAACTAAATATTCATACTGGTGTTTGTCTTAATTTCTACTATCAGTGTGTGTGCGTGTGTGTATGTGTGTGCGCACGCTTGTGTGTGTGTATGATTTCAATATATATGTATATTGGTATTTTAATTCACTGAGGATGCGTGGGTATCGTCATGTATATCCGATAGTTGATTTTTTTGTATATGTATATCAGTCGAAAAAGCGCTTACAAGAATCGCTAAAAATTTTTAACAACAAATATGTCCAACCGCAATTCCTCGCTAGCAGGTCTTACTTCAGCATCAGAAACAACGACATAAAAACATAAATCAGAGGCGACATTTCGTGTATCCACCGACAAACGGTTTGGTGGTCTACATCTAACGGTGTTAGAGAATATTTATGTGTTTGATTACCACCGACAATAGACGCTCTGGGTTAGGCTTACTTTTCTTTATTATTCATAGAAATGACAATGGACATACAATCAATTACAGTAACTGAGATGTTTCTAAATCTTCGAAAAGATATCAAAAGCGTAGTTAACTGGAACAAGTGAAAATCTGATCAATATGTTGTAACTCAATGGGTAGAATAATATGAGACGCACTCCGGCGAGTAAAAGCTCCTGATTGGTTCTGCAGAGGGAAGGGTAACTGACTATTTTATATTATATTTTCCAAACATGGCGTATTTAAAAATAACTTCAAATAAGACTAAAGACATGGCAACAGGCTAAAGTCTAATGCCTATCTCAATCATGCTGTCGATCTCGCCCACGGATTATGCTTCATAGATCTTTTCACACAAGAGACCATGAAGCACCGTTTTTTTTTCTCAACATTTTCTTGCCCTCAACATTCGCCTCTTTCGCCTCTCAATATCGAATAAAATATTCTTTTCTACTCTAGATAAAAGGCCTGAAATTTTGAGGGGAGGGGGCCAGCCGATTGGATCGACCCCAGTATGTGAAGGGTGCTTAATTTATCAACCCCGAAAGGATGAAAGGAAAGGTCGACCTCGGCGGAATTTGAACTCAGAACGTGCAGACAGATGAAATACCTATTTCTTTACTATCCACAAGTGGCTAAACACAGAGAGGACAGACAAACGGATTAAGTCGATTGTATGGACCCCAGTACGTAACTGGTACTTAATTTATCGACCACGAAAGGATGAAAGACAAAGTCGACCTCGGCGCAGTTTGAACTCAGAACGTAGCTGCAGACGAAATACCAATTTCTTTACTACACACAAGGGGCTAAACGCAGAGAGAACAAACAAGGATAGACAAAGGGATTAAGTCGATTATATCGACCCCAGTGCGTAACTGGTACTTAATTTATCGACCCCGAAAGGATGAAAGGCGAAGTCGACCTCAGCGGAATTTGAACTCAGAACGTAACGACAGACGAAATATGGCTACGCATTTCGCCCGGCGTGCTAATGATTCTGCCAGCTCGCCGCCTTGCAATATCGAAAACAATATTATTTTCTACTCAAGGCATAAGGCCCAAAATTTTGGGGGAGGCGGCCTGTCGATTAGATCGAACTCACTACGTAACTGGTACTTAATTTATCGATCCCGAAAGGATGAAAGGCAAAGTCATCGAATAAAACTTTACGAGAATTATAGCATTCAAGAGCTGAATTATAAAAGAATTGTTATAATATAATAATAATAAATGATGCATTGGTATTAATTATTAGGATCCCTTCTCATATCTCAGATTTTCTTTTTTCCTGCCTTCACTCTGAATGCTGTCTTATTTTTTGCGGAAACATACGCCAACACCATCTGAACGGTGCTGACATCAGATTTATCATTCAATCCATTCTGGATCAGTGTGTAATATATCGAGCAAACATTACATACCAGCATTGCATCTCAACTTTCTTTTTCTTCTTGTTCTTCTTCATTCAATAATATCACGAGAAATATTAAAATGGATACAGCACCAAGAAATGCTGGGAAAAACACCGAAATAAATTTTAGTACAAACAAACTCCCGGCTTCGTTGGAGAGAATATGCCTTACACTTCAATATTATGAATCTAAATACAATTTAAGTTGGTATGATTATCTGAAACTATGTTATTTCAGATTTAATATAAGAAAATGCATGTCAAATATATACAAATAAAAAATTCAGATGAGGAACACCTACGTATATACAAAAATATCAATATAAGCACACACACACACACACAGACACACAGACACGCACGCACACACACACGCGCACACACAAATTCACACATGCAAACACAAATATGCACATTAACGTAACGTGTATATGCACATATATATATAGGGAGAGTTTACGAAAATAGCAAAAGACGAAGACAGGTGGTGTACAAAACAAACAGATGTATTAGTATAACGCTCAGGAATATATATATATATATATATATATAAGAGATAATGGTGTCATTGAGACCCAAAGGTGTCAGGTAATGCTGAATAAGTGCTATAGACAGACTATAGTTAAGTTCCAGATTCAGTAATATTGTGAATAAAGGGTTCAATGTTGGTTCTATGTCTGCGTGTGTATATAAGAATTTTTTTCCATAATAAGATAAAAAACCAAGACTGTGTAGATATTAGAGCATTTATAGATAGAAGGTCTTAGAGCTCTAATATCTACACGGCCTTGTTTTTATCTTATTATGTAAAAAATTCTTATATATATATTCTTATAGACACACCGATATCAACATAGGTACACAAATATTGAATATTTAGCCGAATAACTAAACAGATATACGAAGAGACCAACATATATGAAATATTTAGAAGAATAACTGAACTGAAATACCCGGTGATGACTACGGCATCAAATCAATTACTCACGTACGTGCTAATATACATATTTTGGTGATCCGAGAAATTTTAATTAAAATTACACACGTATTGCACAAAAGAAATATTTAACGACAAAACTAAGATAACATCCAACTGTGTGAATTTACAGTGGATTTTTTTTTAATTATTCAGCGCACACACACACATAGTCAATTGATTCGTCGTATATATACGAATATATCAGTTTGTTTCTTTAAGGATATTTCTCGCTCTTTGTATCAAAAGTCTGTGTGTGTATATATATATATATATATATATATATATGTAGCCTATATATATATTATAGATCAAATATTATTTTATTCTATGTATAGATATATGAAAAAAAAAACATATATATATAGTATATGTGTATGGGCGAGAGAGGGAGAGAATCGTAAGCACACCGGGCGAAATACTTAGCAGTATTTCGTCTGTCTTTATGTTCTGAGTTCAAATTCCACCGGGATCGATAACTTAAGTACCAGTTGCTTACTGGGGTCAATCTATTCGATTGCCCTCTCCCCAAAAATGTTGGGCCTTGTGCCTAGAGTAGAAAAGAATCGTTAGCACGCCGAGCAAATTGTTTTGCGGCATTTCTTCCGTCCTTGCGTTTTTAATTCAAATTCCACTGAGGTTGACTTTGTTTTTTTTTATCCTTTTGGAGTCGATAAAATAAGTACCAATTATACACTGGGGTCGATGTAATCGACGTACCCACTTTCTCGATATCACTTTCAAAACTTGAAACCACTGTTATAGTTAATATTATAAACTTTGGACTCCTGTATTTTGCTTATATTCTTGAGCATGTTTGCGCACGCACAAAGACGCACATATACATACATACATACAATATATATATATATATATATACACACATACATACATACATACATAGATACATACATGCATACATACATACATACATACATACATACATACATACATACATATATAGGAATGGTCATTTTACAGTTTAGCCAATAAAAACACACGCACTATATATTTGGTGTTACATTGCTTCAGCGTTATTTTTTTTTTTACATTAATCTTAATCTTTTTTCGGCCAGAGTTCTTTCGTCACACTCCTGTGACCGCATCAGTGGTCCTTTGCTTTTTTCTTTCTTATTTTCTCTCCTTACTAACCGTCAGCCTTTTTGTATTTCTATTGTATGTGTCTTCATTTGCGCATGCGTATATCTCCATATGCATCTATTTTTAGTTAGTGGCTGGGGGGGGATGCCTGTAATATTTGTATCTGTAATATTTTATTGGCTAAACTGGCAAAATTACCATTCCTAAACACAACGATATCTGTTTCAACACACGATTTGACATCAAAAATCTTGCAAAACAAATATATATATATATATATATATATATATATATATATATATATATACACAGATATGCATGTATGTGGTGTCTGCAATTGATACTATATCAATGTTCTTCAAAATACTCTTCTGTCTCTCAGAACCAGCAGAGTGTGCACCGTTTCTGTCTCTGATCTTGTTTTTCAAACTTTATATTTTTCGTTTTTTTATGTTCCTTTTTTTCTTACTAACCATATCTTGTTTCTTCATTCATTTCATTTTATTTATTTATTCATTTATGCAATAAATCTCCTAAATTAATACTAGACAATTAGATCACTCTCTCATTCGGAATTGTTTCTCTTTTTAGTGCCATATTATCGTTCTACGCCAGCTTCTTTGATAAGCCTATTATATTTTTCTGTTTATTATTATAAATTTTTTTTTTACTTCACTGTATTGATATACAGATTTCTTTCTCCGAATTGGTGTTATTCTATGACCAGCGCTTCCTTAAATTAAATCATAAATGGCATCATGCTGAGTACATCTTTGCTTCAGTCAGCTTTCTCTCTGCAGTAGTTTTGACTTGTTTCAATCTCCATGTATCGTTCCAATTATGAGACTCTTCGTTCCTTTACTAGCACCCACCTATCATCATCATCATTGTTCGACCGTGGTCGAGACAATGGAATTTACTATGTTACGCCAGACCCCAGGGTCCATCATAGTATTACGGAGGTCCTGTTGCTGGATGCCGGTATCCCTGGAGATTACATCAGAGTGGGAGAGTGTGCGCCCTCCGATATCGCGGGCAAATGGCTTCCAGAAGAGATGAGGAGAAGTAGAAATTACCTCGTTTTCAGCTCTACAACAATGTCCAGCAAACTGGACTCTTCTACCTTTCACAAGAGATGATACAGGTGGTAGTTTCCCATATATTTGTACTTTGGTTGGATGACGCTTCCACGAGAGATTTTGAGCTCTCATAAGGAGGCGAGTGTAAGTTACATCCAACCGCCTCTCCAGCTTCTTTGATAACGTCCGCCTACGACGAGCATACATTTATTTGTATATGTTTTATATCCTGGTGTTGGAGAAATAATTTAACGAAGCGCGGGGAAACAGTATTTATACGACGAAATGCGATTACTGTTACATGAGGCTAACCGCTCTCTGTCAACTGCTCACAGTCAATTGCTTGCAATCAATCGTTGCTTTCCACTTGACAGTTTTTTAAATTTTATTGAAGTGCGTCCGTCCCCTGTTAGTTACCTGGGATTGGTCGGAATTTTTCCACAACATCTCCCATTTTGAGAGTTAGCCGCCCATAACTTCTCCCGTTTTGGGAAATTAAATTCCGTCTAGAGTTTTAATATCCCTTACGCTTAGGGTTTAATTCCAGTATTTCCATTCGTTTCCCTTTTCTGTTATTTGAATGTGTAGTTTTAATTTGTTTGGGTGTTGGTGCCTCAAACGCGTCGTACAATACTTCCATGGGAATTTCATCTCTTGAGACTGTTTCATCTATGAATCTTTTTTAAGTTGGTTTATATGTCTTGTATGTTCGACATTTTTTTCCTTTAACCAAGAAAAGCATTAAATATTTGTTTAATAATTACACCGTCCTCTCATCTTTCTTTACCACATCTATAAGTTAAAAAAAAAGCTTTAATACCTAACTTGAATTTTGAAACATCTTGTTCGCTTTTTTCTATTTTCTCTCGGTATAAGTTTATCAAAGACGAATCTGATCTTTCTAGCAAACATCAATTCCGCTAGTGACATTCCACACAGGGAATTAAGATTATGTGTTACTCGGTACACTCTTAGAAATTGTTGAAGTGCAGGGCCTTTAAAATGTATTTTTTCCTGAAACACCACGTGCAATTTTCGAACTTGCTTTTAATCTAGGTTTCCCGATTTTTTTCCCATGTATCTGCTTTAATTATCGATATATCACTGCCCGTAAACAATTGTAACTTTACGTTTGTGATATTAATTTTTATATACACAAATTTCCTTCGCGGATCGTTTGTAATTTTGTCACCGACACCTTGTTTACGCGATTTTTGGTCTTCAACCGTTTTTTAAACCTATCTTACCACACTTGAAACATTTTATATTTTTAAACGGCAGTTATTTTTAAGATGTAGACCACCAAACCAATAACATGGATTCCGTTTGACATTTGTTTTTTCTTATAGTTACAGGGCGACAAGCATGGATAAGAGATCTATCTTTTTCTTCAATTTTATCTGTGTCATGTCTTTAATATATAATCCTTTGGCATTTTTCTGCTACTGTCTGTAGAGTTAAATTTTTGGTCTTCTTCTGATTTTGTTAATATCCGGAAGCGTAAATCTGTATTTTTGCTTACAGTTAACCCTTGAACAAAAATTAGACATTTGAATATGTCCGGGGTTTACTTAATTTAATTTGAATTTTTCACACTCTTTGTTAACAACCTCAGTATAGGTGACGAAATCTTCATCAACCATTTTGGCCAAATTTAAACACTGCCAGTGAGTATTGAACAGGGAAACCTTTCACTGAAACATTTCGATTAAAAAATTTTCATCAAAACAAATTTCACCTGGTTTCTTCGGCAGAATATCGCTACTATATTTCTTGTGTTCGACAACAAGTAGTTGTACTTTTTTCTCATCAGACCAGTTTTTTACATTCCTCTTTGAAGATTTCTTTGCATCTTTGAAAATAAGCAGAGAAGGTAGTTCCTTCTTTTGGATTATAACTAAATTCTTCAATTGAGTTTGCTACACAGTCTGACAAGTACGAACCGGAAGTGCTTTCAAACTTCTTCAAGATTAATTCACGCAATTGTTGTTTTTGTTGCTGTTGTAGTTGCTACTGTTGCTGATGTTATTGTTGTAGTTGCTGCTGTTGCTGTCTTCTTCTTCTTCTTCTTCTTCTTCTTCTTCCAATCAGGACTCATGCTATTAGCCACAAAGAATAATCTCTAATTCGAGCCTTCTCTAAGCTACTAAGAACGGGTGTGGCAACTTGAAGATCCACCCACCACATGCATTAGACTGGCAGCTGCACGGGCGCGAAAGCTACGTTGTTATCTTCCATATATAAATGCCTGAGTCTGGGAAGGAAAATATTCCGGGTGTTAACACAAGAAAGCTGGTCAAAAAGCAGATGTAAGCGACTGAGGATTGACGTTATACTGTGGAAGCCCGTCTTGTGTATGTGTATGTGTATTTGTGTCTTCGTTCCCCATCATCACTTAACACATGTTGCTTTCTTTACGATCCCGTAACCTGACAGTTCGACGAAAGATACCGATAGAATAAGTACTAGACTTAAAGATAAATACTATGGTCGGTTTATTCATCTAAACCTTTCAAGGCGATGCCACAGCATGACCACAATTCAGTGAGTGAAACGAGGAAATGGTAAATGATAAAGATGCATTCTTAAAGTTTTATATTTATATATATATATATATATATATATATATATATATATATATATATATATATATATTGTATATCAAACAGAAGCTGTTATATTTGATTTGTTTATCCGCATAATTGCCTCTCTCTAACATCTCTCTCACCTCTCTCTCTCTCTCTCTCTATTTATATATATATATATATCATAACCGACTTTGAGCAATCACATTAAGTGCCGCGTTAATGCTTGTTTTATTTCAGATATTTTAGTCGAATGAATACTTACTAATTACTTTGTAGTCCCATGATAAAGCTACGTACTCGACGTTGCCATGGATGTTATTTGTTCAAAAATATTATTGCATTCTTTTTTATTCCGTAACATATCTGCAGATACAATATTTAGTTTAAAACCTTTGAAATATAAATTGTTGTAAGTGCATTGTTAGCAGAACAAGATAAAAAAATGTCTTTTTAATGATGCTTGCGCTGTTTGAAAGAAACCTTGTCTAATCGGACATAATTTCACATCAGCAGTCTCATACAGGAGGACAATAAATAAAATTATAATTCTGTAATGCTTATTCTTCGAAAGAATAATGAAACCTCAGAATTCTGTAAAACTTCATACAAAATTATAAACAACTTTGTTTTGTCTACTAAAATATTTTGATAAAAATCCATCGTAGATACTCAGGAGACAAAATCTGCGTCGCAGTTACTAAGAATATAAATGAAATATGATGCTTTCCACCGAATATTGAACTTCATACTTAAAATTACAAGATATCAATAGATTAAAATAAAGAATTTATTTGCCCGCGTTATCCTGGCCAGGCTACAACTACTTGCTTCTCGAATCTATCCGGAATTGCAGTGTGGCTTTAGAAGAAGCAGATCAACTATCGATATGATATTCTCCATACGCCAACTTCAGGAGAAGTCCAGAGAGCAGAAAATGCCATTATATATGGCCTTCATTGATCTAACAAAGGCTTTTGACTCGGTAAGCAGAACAGGCCTCTTCCTCCTGCTCCAAAAATTCGGATGTCCACCAAAGCTGCTGAGGATCATCAAGTCTTTCCATGATGACATGCAAGGCACCATACAGCACAACGGTTCAACATCAGCCGCCTTCCAAATAAAAAACGGGGTCAAGCAAGGCTGTGTCCTCGCTCCTACATTGTTTGGCATCTTCTTCTCACTCTTACTTTCACATGCCTTTCAGACATCAGATGATGGAGTGTTTCTGCACAGTAGAAGTGACGGGAAACTGTTCAATCTCTCGCGCCTGCGTGCCAAGACCAAAATCAGAAACGTCCTGATCAAGGAGATGTTATTTGCTGATGATGCCGCTCTGGTAACACACACAGAAGAAGCCCTCCAAAGGCTCATTAACTGTTTTGAGCAAGCATGTAACGACTTTGGCTTAGCTATCAGCCTTAAGAAGACCAACATCATGGGCCAGGCTACATCGGACATCCCAAACATACATATTGGAGACCACAGATTACAAGAGGTGGAGAAGTTTACCTATCTGGGCTCTACCGTCACCTACAACCTATCCCTTGACGCTGAGCTCAATATACGCATTGGCAAGGCAGCTGCTACGATGGCCCAACTCTCCAAACTGGCTTGGGACAACAATAAGCTGACCAAGACCACGAAAATGAAGATCTACCAGGCATGTGTACTCTGCACTCTACTTTATGGAAGCGAGACTTGGACGCTATACACACGCCAAGAGCGTCGCCTAAACATCTTTCACTTGCGCTGCCTCCGAAAAATCCTCCGCATCAAATGGCAGAATCATATCCCCAACAAAGATGTCCTCAGGCAAGCAGGAATACCAAGCATGTTTGCACTCCTCACACAAAGACGTATGAGATGGCTTGGGCATGTTAGCCGTATGAAAGATGGCAGAATCCCCAAGGACATACTCTACGGAGAGCTTGCTAGGGTTACTAGGTCTGTGGGTAGACCGATCTTACGTTACAGGGATGTTTGCAAAAGGGATATGAAGGCCTGCAACATCAATATTAGCGGTTGGGAGGCAGTTGCCGGCAACCGTGGAGAATGGCGACGTACAGTAAAAGAGGGAATTCAAAAGAGTGACAGAGAGAGAGAGGAGAAATGGAAAGAAAGGAAGAGACGTAAACAAGAGACTATGGCATACAACCAGCCAGAAACAGTCTTCGCTACATTTGCGGTACCTGCCAGAGGAAGTGTTTGTCTAGGATAGGACTACACAGCCACAGCAGGAAATGTATCAGGACATGAAATATAAAAGCCGGACTAGACTACAAAAGAAAAAAAAACATGCGCAACTCCATTGTCTCCCGAGACAGAAAGGATGCCAATACATTTGCGGTACTCCTCTCTCTCTCTCTGTCACTCTTTTGTATTCCCTCTTTTACTGTACGTCGCCATTCTCCACGGTTGCCGGCAATACAAAATAAAGAATGGGTACGGATGAAAGAAACGATATCTGCAGCGCTATATACCCTATTAAACTGTCCTTGTGTCAGGAATATATTTTCCGAACAAAGACACTAATCTAACGCATGTTATATATCTTTAGGTTGTCCAAAAAACATGATAAAGGAATTTATTTATAAAATATATTTTCAGTTTTTCAATTTCTCAATTCTATTTTCACTCTAAGATTTTCTCTAGTACTCAAACTAATCCTCACTAGAGAAGGAGTTGATCTAGAACATTCTACAAAAGCATAGTGTTCTCAGTTTCATTAGTGGAATTTTATATTTGCTTCTCTACCAATATTTGGTTGACTTTATCGATGTTAGTATTCAGTTTGTTTCTTTAAGTTGGGAGTAGAAGTACCGACGAAGAACATCTTAAATAATAACATTTTCTATTGGTTTTAGTGGGTCAAGACTGTTTTGAATCACCTTTGGAAAAATAAATATATATATATATAGTCCTTAACCTAGAATTCAATTTTACTTCTTTTTATCTAAAGACAAGAAATGACAATTCTTGTTATTAATATTTTCAAGTGATTGACTTGTTTTCCTATCTTTCCGGTATTAAGGAAATAAAAAGCACGTGAATAATTTAATGGAAATGACAGAGCTAGCAAAACTACTACTTAACAAATGCCAAAATCAGTGTCTTTTGAATTTATCTGAATAGATATCCTTACTTAAAAGCAATTTTATTCGCACATACACCTGACGGAAGAGGTACTTAAAATGGGGTTATATTTATATATATATATATATATATAAATACACACATACATACATACATACATACATACATACATACATACATACATACATACATACATACATACATACACACATACATACAGATATATATATATAAATATAATGTAAAAACTTACTGTTGACAAAGGCTTCGTAGCTTTTATTAAATAAAAATGAAAAACATACAGGAATCACCAACGAGCACAAATACGTAAACAGACAACGAGTGACAAGTACGGGAAAAAATACCAGGTCTAAATCCTCCTCAATAGTCCACTGTTTATTACCACCTGTTACGTGTTTTTAACGACATAACAAGTAGAAAATACACATTAAGAACATTTCGATAGCCTAAAAAGACTATAAAAATGCTTTTGATAGTCTACCACATAGCTGGATTAGGAAATGTCTGGAAATTTATAAAACCAGTCTTGAAGCAGCCCTTCGAGCGGCATTCTTTCTAACTCCTGCAGAGGGAACTTTTAGGGCCTTACATCCCACTATCGGGCCGCTTCATGGCTCTCTACTCTTGTGAAATGTAATGAACTCGGACACATTCATTGTATATGTATCTCCTAGTATTAATTACCCGGTACCCCATTCCAAATTCCCTACCCGACATGTATCCACACACCCATACCCATACATTTAATACCTATGCTTCACTCGCACCCATATCTAAACCCCATGTCCCATTAATTTGTTGTTCATTCAACATGTAACGTGAATTCCATTTCTGTAACAGTATGTCGGTGTTTCGTATCAACCCTTCGACCGATTTCTGTCAGCTTTACCGATAGACATACAACTAGTTTCTGCTTTGACTTACAGCTAAGTTTCTAGACTTGAAGCCGCCCTTCAGACGGCATTCAGGATAGCTGAATTTTGGCACGCAGGCTAGCTTGGAATATTATAGGATATTCAGTTGGAAAAATCTCTATAAATCTGGGGCCCAAAGATCTAGCACCAATATGTAACCGGAACAGGGAGATTAGTCTTCTACCTAAACATAAGTTTCATACACTACAAAATATAAATATCCATACTACCATAATTGAAACGTACCTGTTATAACACTTTATCTCGAATTGAATGTGCGTGAAGGTATTTAGAATGTCCAAACTTGTTTTTACAACTGTGCTAAGCACTGAAGCATAGTTTAATGAATAAACGTAGGAGAGAGGTAACTGCAATAAAAATAGAGGGATCATGGGGGTTATATTTAAGTGGCCCTTCAGAAATTGAACCTCTTTACGATACTCCCTGGCAGTTCATGGGATGAAGTTCATTGTCTTTGCTCTGATTTGGTTTACAATGCCTTGTATTTAGTTTAAAATGCAGTAAAAATATGGAGGTCAGTGGGGCACCAATTAGGGAATCCTTAAAACGTAAACCCATTAGAACATTCCCTGGGATTAGGAGAGTTGCTGGTTCGCGATTCGTTGTCCGTAGAATGCTTGATAAAAATATAAACTATCTCCTTTATATGGATGATTTAAATCTCTTTGCAAAAAATGATCAACAACTACAGGGCTTAATATCAGACTGACAGAAAGGCAGATGCGAATATTACAGACATTATATTGGATAACCTCAGACAAAAATCAAGCAATCTCATCGATATAACTATTCCAATCGACATAAATGTATCTGTCAAGACCTACCAAAAACTGAGCAAGTATAAAGATCTTGAAATAGAAACTGGCGAGATGTGGAACCTCAAAACTAAAACAATATCCGTTTTCATAGGTGCCCTAGGAATGATAGCAAATAGGGCTGATTCCTACCTAGCTCAGATACCAGGAAACAAAAAAAGAAAATGGCAGAATTTATAAAAATAGTGCTCATGTGAGCTGCCCATATTCTACGTAAAAGAGTCTATATAATGTCAAATTTTAAAACAAACTTATGGTTTTTTCTTTTGTTTTCTTAAACATTCTCTAGAACAATACTTTGTGCAAAACCAAATATATGGCATTCTAGTCATAGTACCAAATTGAACTTCTAACTTGTTGTCTCATGCGGTCTCTAGGTGAGACTTGGAGTCCAGTTGTACAAATACAAAGCAAAAGTCAAAATTATAATAATAATAATAACAACAACAACAACAACAACAACAACAACAATAATAATAATGATAATAATAATAATAATACTTATGTGGAAATTATTGACTGGAATACTCGCAGAGTCAATGAACGAACATCTGGAAAAAAATGGAGTCCTGCCACATGAGCAGAAGGGTTGCAAGCGTAAGTGCAGACGTACCAAGGATCAACTCCTGATAGACAAAACTGTACTCAGAGACTTGCAAGAGGAAGAAAAGAAACTTAGCCATGTCATGGATCGACTATCGTAAGGCGTACAATATGATACCACATTCTTGGATTATTGAATGTATGAACCTATTTGGCATTGCATCGAATGTTGACCGATTTCATGGAAAAAGTATGGCGAATTGACACAACGCGAATACAAAAGATGATATGACAATGTGGCAAGAATGATCCTTTGGGAGCTCTGCGGAAATCGTGGCCTACAAAGAGCAAAGATGTGGTTTGACCAAATCGCAGAAGTTACTGAGAATGAAGGTTGCAAAATCCTGTGGCATGCAATGGCTCAATGTGACCATCAGATTAGACATCGGAAACCTGATATTGCTGTGGTCAGCAAAATGGAGAGACATACCTGTTAATCGAAACGCCACGTCCGGAGGCAACAAGATCGAAAAGAAAGAAAAAGAAAAAGTGAACAACAATGACGAATTGAAATGGGAAATACGCAGGTTGTTGGCAATGAAGAGGGTGAATGTAATAACAATAATAATCGATGCACTTAGAAGTATCAGCACTTATGGACGTTTCAAGCACAAGGTCTTACCTAACCACTGCTTATGCACATTAGGATTGCGAAAAAATAAATCCCTCGGATTATTGCTTGTTCTGATCCATGGCTCACTTCCCGCACTCACGATGTTTCAACAACCAAGAATAGGTAGAAGGCGGCGAACTGGCAGAAACGTTAGCACGCCGGGCAAAATGCAAAGTGGTATTTCGTCTGTCTTTACGTTCTGAGTTCCAATTCCGCAGAGGTCGACTTTGCCTTTCATCCTTTCGGTGTCGAAAAATTAAGTATCAGTTACGCACTGGGGTCGGTGCAATCGACTTAATCCGTTTGTCTGTTCTCGTTTGTCCTCTCTGTGTTTAGTCCCTTGTGGGTAATATAGAAATAGGTATTTCGTCTGTCTTTATGTTCTGAATTCAAATTCCGCAGAGGTCGTCTTTGCCTTTCATCCTTTCGGGAGCGATAAATTAAGTACCAGTTACGCACTGGGGTCGGTGCAATTGACTTAATCCCTTTCTCTGTCCTTGTTTATCCCTCTTTGTGTAGCCTCTTGTGGGCAGTAAAGAAATAGGAAATAAGAATAGGTAGAAACTTCAGTCCTTCGCCTCGATTGATAAAAACCGGTATTAGCGTGGATTCAAAGAACTGGTAGAAAAGGTAACTGCAGACAATGCAACACGATGGACTCTGCTATGAATGCTATGCCACTTTTGTTGTAAATTTATGAATAAAGCAAATAAGTTACAAAAACATAGCAAAAACTTTTGACTGGATACAATAAAATAAAGACTCACTGCTGACATAGCAAATTGCTTAAACAAAACATTCGGCATGCATTTAGACAACATCGTAAATATTTGACATTTAAAACGAGAATAACATGTAACTATCTCTAGAGGGAATATTTGAAGAAGAAATGGAAAAATTTTCGAAACATGTGTATGGTTTCAAATACCATCCTATTAATAAAACTGAATTGTTTTATTTTTTTTGAGACTGCAGAATTTAATTTGAAGAATAATTCAGAGATCATTCTGACTGATGTCTCTGACAAACAGACACGCTAATTTTTTTGGCTCCACAATATTCTGCATACATTTTACTAGACATTAAAAAATATACGACAGTCACAAGACATAAAATACAAGTAACCAAAGTTTATTTCTTCACATATTGTTGGCAAATTATTTTCACGGCATGTAATTAAGGAAAATAAAGCTGCGGCAATCAATGTGTAGGTTCAACCTCCGCAGAAAATCATTAAGAAAGATCTTGCGGTGTAGTAAATCAATCCTGAAATTAAAAATTACTCTTACTAAATCGTTCTAGACAGTAAAATATT
Source organism: Octopus sinensis (assembly GCF_006345805.1). NCBI lineage: Eukaryota > Metazoa > Mollusca > Cephalopoda > Octopoda > Octopodidae > Octopus > Octopus sinensis. The sequence goes on along the minus strand of NC_043011.1, from coordinate 17,366,916 downwards.
CCAGTATTATTTGTCAAATGTTCATTTTTTTCCAAACACGAAAAAAAAAAAGTGATACGAATTTGTTCTGAAGACGGTTATTGAGCTAGAAACACCTGTTCATGGCTGTCCATTTATCTCCAGACAATAAGCCTGTCCTTTACCTTCATGTCACGTTAGTTTGGATGAGATCTTTATTATTGAGATTAAAACGCTTCTTCGAGTGGAAATGGTCATAATCCCCATTTGATAATTATGATATATTCTCTCTACTGACAGAGTTAGTGTTAATAAATCAAGAATTTATCTTGTACAGCATTTGATATCCCTGTATTTGCGTATGTTATTCAAATACGTGTCACCAGCTACTTTCAGTTATTTCCCTCAACTCATTTTTGTTTAAATTGTGCAAATTACCCAGGCCATATCTGTTGCCTTTTTAGAAGTCTATGTCTCTAAGTTACTAGGAAAATGTTGTGCTGAAAACGGCTATTGAGCCAGAAACACACGTCTACGACTCTCCACTTATCTCCAAAGGAATAAACTGCTTATTTTCCTTATTGGGGTGTCAGTTTGGGCGAGATCGTGATTCTTGGGATTATCTCCCCTTTTCAAGTAGATTTGGTCTTAATTACCATTTGATGATTATGATATCGCAATCCGTCGGCGGAGATAATTTTGATAAATCAAGAATTTATATTGTATAGCATTTGACTTATTTTATAATCGAATTCAGACAAACTTCTGTTCGATTTCTCACCTGAAATTACATCATATTTTCACCCATTTCCCTTATACTTTAAAACATTATTAGAAAGTTATGTTGATAAAAAAAAACGTCTTCGAGTAAAATAGACAGGTGATCATCACGTAGCCTATAGTTTCTTTCTCACCTGAAATATATCTTCTAAATAGTCTGTATATCATTCGTGCCTAATACTGTCGACAAAATAACCTATTTTGAAGTGCTTCGTCCTCCAGGTAAAGTAATCTAACTTTAGGTTAATAAAATTCCTATTTGATTATGAAATTGTATCTATTCAAAAAACTTCAACAGACATTTGATTTAGTATCTATTGCATTGTAGATCCACCATGTGTATTATCTTCGTTATATTGCCCATTTGTTCCATATATTTCATTGATCCCGGAAGGAAGGAAAGGCAAAGTGGATCAGATTGGAAACGGATAATAATGCTTTTAGTGCAAAAAAATTTAACTAAACGCATCTCAAGATGTAGACAATATTATGAATTTACTATAGAAACAGAAGCGCTAACTCTGATAGTTTTTAATTATTCTGATCCACACACTGATAGTAAAAGCAACTACTTACAAGCTCCTTCGTTGATTGCTCTAACCAATTCTTTATAGATGCATATTGAATAACAGCAGAGATAAATCTGTTCTATATTTTAGAGAAGAGGAATTCTGTACATTATTTACATTAATTACATTGGACGAATATGTGTCCTCATCTTGTTTGTTGTTACCACAAAGTTTCGGTTGATTTACTCATATAAAATGAAGGCTGGAGAGTAAATTAGCCGAAACGCTATGGTAACAACAAACAAGATGAGGACACATATCCGTCCAATGCAAATAATGTAAATAAAGCATAGATAAACTTATCAATATAATGAGAGAATCAAAATATGAAAGTCCACTTATGAAATGGAGAACACAGTATGCTTTTGTAGAATGTTCTAGATCAACTACTTCTGACGTGAGGATCAGTCTGAGTGCCAGAGAAAATCCTGGAGCGAAAACAGAGTAGAAAAAGGATTACCTTTTAACGGAAAACTGAAGATATGATGTAAAAGTACATATTGGATGGAAGCACTCCGTCGGTTACGACGATGAGGGTTCCGATTGATCCGAATCAACGGAACAGCCTGCTCGTGAAGGCTGAGCACTCCACAGACACGTGCACCCTTAACGTAGTTCTCGGAGATATTCAGCGTGACACAGAGAGTGACAAGGCCGGCCCCTTGAAATACAGGTACAACAGAAACAGGAAGTAAGAGTGAGAGAAAGTTGTGGTGAAAGAGTACAGCAGGGATCACCACCATCCCCTGCCGGAGCCTCGTGGAGCTTTAGGTGTTTTCGCTCAATAAACACTCACAACGCCCGGTCTGGGAATCGAAACCGCAATCCTACGACCGCGAGTCCGCTGCCCCAACCACTGGGCCATTGCGCCTCCACAAAATTACATATTATTGACTTATTCTTTCGCAAATGCGAAGCCATTTAACATACCTCATATAAACGTATTTCTGCAGAAATTACTTTCCCATCCCATTGATTTTTTGATAAACTTCTTATTAATTATAAAAATTTTATTTTATTTCTCCTTCATACATTCTTCATTTTTTAAATGGATTTTTGCTTAGTTTAGAGTAACAAGAATAATATTTGTTAAACGAATTCATTTTCATTTATATAATTTGAAAAAGCGAAACAATTGTTGTCCCCTAAGTGTCACTGGTAGTGATTATAATTTAACCAGTTTCTTGATCTGTCAATGTTTGTGACTCAAGTGTTACAATAAAAGGAACTACCCACAAACTATAAGTCAAATTAACCTTTACCATGATCTTCCAAGTCCCTCCAAATTTTTGTGTTGGTGCGACTGTCTGCCCCATGTATTATTTTAGTTACCAGTCTCGAAGAGAAGAATGGTTTCTTTTAATTGCTTCATTCATCTGACTGCAGCCATGCCGGAGAACCGCCTTTTGTCGAGCAATTCGACACCAGAACTTATTCTTTGCAAGCCTAGTACTTATTCTATCGGTCTCTTTTGCCGAACCACTAAGTTACGGCTGTGTAAACAAACCAGCATCGATTTTCATGCGATGTTGAGGGGACAAACACACACACACACACACACACATACATATATACGATCGGCTTCTTACAGTTTCCGTCTACCAAATACACTCGCCAGGCTTTGGTAGGCCCGAGGCTATAGTAGAGGATATTTACCCAAGGAGCCCCGCAGTGAGACTGAACTCGGAACCATGTGATTGTTAAGCAAGCTACTTACCACACAGTTACTCCTGCGCCTGCTATTAATTTTCATTTAATATATCGTGGACATATATAATCTTTATATTACTTAAATAATTTTTATATGTACAATTCAGCATGTTCATTGATGTAAGACAACATTCAACCGGTCATTGAAACGATCGTAACTGAATAATAAATATAATATTTCCATCTTTATTCCTTAAAATGTTACTTTACTCTCCACTATGGCTACACTATCTCTGTAATCTGTACATTACATGGATCTTCAGTTTACATACAAGTTTTTTCTTTTATTTGCTTATTGATCGAATAGTTTTCTCTCTATATAAACGCTTTTAGCTATGATCTCGCATAGAATGTTGATTGAAGTATTTGCTTAAATGTTCCCGAACCTTCCTTCTGTTTATATGTGTGTGTGTATGTGTGCATGTATGTATATATATATATATATATATATATATATATATATATATATATATATATTATATATAGGGCATTACTATACATAAATACCACACGCTTGGAGGGACTCTTAAAGTCAAAACTACCAAAATAAATAAACACAGTAATGCCCTCTATATAATATAAATAGATATATTTAAGAGAAAAATTGGTGGCTTTTTCTCTCAAGTTTTTTAACACTACTTCCTAAATTCTTATAAAGATTTTATCCTATTTTTAAGTTATATATATAGATATATATGTGTGTGTGTATGTATGCATTATATATATACATATATATTTGTGTGTGTATATATGTATACATATAAATACACACACATACATACACTTATAGGTGTATTTGATAGACAGAAACTTAACGAAGACCGTCTTATATGCATGTGTGTATAGCTATGTGCTTGCCTTTGTTCATGTGTGTGTTCCCATCATAACTTAAAAACTAGTGGTGGTGTGTTTACGTCCACAAGACATTAGCTGTTCGGCAAGAGAGATCGATACACTAAGTAACAGGCTTTAAAGAAAAAAAAGTACTGTGGTCGAGTCAATCGAATAGAAATACTTCAAGGTGGTGCCCCAGCACAGCCCCGATCTAATAACTGAAACAAGTAAATGTAAGATAAAAGAAAGATATATACATATATATACATATGCATACTCATATATATATGTATGCGTGAGTGCGTGTATCAGAAGCAAATATAGAAAATGTTTTGATAATTTTATCGTGAATAAAAGGGAGAAAATATTTACATTTCTATAAGTACATGCTACCATATTCAAATACATAAGATAATTTTGTCTTGGGAAATATATTGAGTCAAATTAAGTTTTATCTTTCATGATAACAGTTTGAAAGTTAATATGTTATTCGAACAAAATGTTAGTAGATGCTGACCTCCTTCTCTGTAGTTGCTGAATCAGTTTGGTAACAGCAACCGATTTAGAAGAGTCAGTTGTCTATTGTTCCTTACTGTCAATGTTGATATAAATGAATGGTTTGCAACCGCGGGCGAAGTTGTATAAAGGTGGTAGCTGTACTCGTAGTAGCAAAAACAGTGTCTCTATCAGCTTCAATTTTTAAAGTTATATTAAAAGTAGTGGTAGCTTAGGCAGAATCTGCGCATACCACACACACATACACACACGCACACACACACACATACACACACGCACGCGCACACACACACATGCATGTTTATATATTGTATATAGACATGTAATAAATAAATGCGCCCTTTTAAAGCCTAGCCAGGCTCATGGGCCCGGTTTCCCGGTTTCTATGGCATATGTGTTCCCCAGATGGACGGGACGCCAGTCCATTGCAGCGTTACTCATTTTGGCCAGCTGAGTGTACTGGAGCAATGTGAAATGAAGTGTTTTGCTCAAGAACATAACGCGTCGCCCGGTCCAGGAATCGAAACCACAATCTTATGATCATGATGCTAACACCCTAACCACTGAGCCACGCGCGTCCACTAAATAAGTGCGCCCTTTTAAAGGCTAGCCAGGCTCATGGGCCCGGTTTTCCGGTTTCTATGGCGTATGTGTTCCCCAGCTGGACGGGACGCCTGTCCATCGCAGCGTTACTCATTTTGCCAGGTGAGTGGACTGGAGCAACGTGAAATGAAGTGTTTTGCTCAAGAACACAACCCGTCGCCTGATCCAGGAATCGAAACCACAATCTTACGACACCCTAACCACTAAGCCACGCGCCTCCACATATAGACATGTACATATACATATATTGATGCACAGAAAACTCATAAAAGCTTATAAATTTACGTATATCATCTAAAACCCAAAGGAAATTAAAATATATCTCAAATGATAATCACCATCATCATTATTATCATTATGTCATTATAATGATATTTGGTGAGTAATCAAGATTGGCATATAGTATTTGGTAATGGAAACGAATTCAGAAGAAACAATTCTTCTTGTTCGTAATTTTTAAAAGACTACGGATATTTGTCGATTTTCGGACATTTGCTTGATAAAACAATCTCTATATCGCTGTATTCTCTGACATAAAATATCAGTGGAAAACTCTAGGGTTAATAAGAAAAAGAAATCATTACGTGCGTGTGCGCCTGTATACATGCGTGCGTGCGTTCGTGCGTGCATGTGTGCGTATAAACATTAAAAATAATTCCGGAAACTTACCAATTGCAAGTACAAATATACAAAACCACAGGAGTAATGGTTTCGAATTTACAACAGTGTGGCATCAATATGGCAGTAACAGAGAGTATCAACAAAGAGACGACGTACAACTTGTAGCTGCTGAAATGAAGCAGATCGACAAACACCAAGAAGAAGAGTACCAATTGTCATGAACAATTCCATCAGCAGCATCGAGATTGCAGATTTCTCTTCGCTCATTCCGAACGACTAAACACACAGAAGGGGTTATATAGGTGAACATTGTATTAACAACTACAACATGATAAAGAAATACATGGATACATACATACATATATATATATATATATATATATATATATTATATATATATATATATATATATATAATATATATATATATATTATATATATATATATGTATATATATGTATAGGGATTAATCTTCTCTTTTCGCTCCTTTGCCCCAAAGGATGAACAAGAGAGGGAGAGAGATAGACAGAGAAGATTTAGTAAAGGTAAAAGAGTCCTGTACCCATATATGTATGTATATATACATATATATGTAGGTATGTACATATATGTATGTATAAATCTATAGTTATATATTATTTATATTATTATATGATCGAACGCCACGCATCCTTTTCCAAGTTTTATCTATCTATATATAAAGTGAAGAATTTCGTGTTTGGTGCTAGAATGCTACACGAAGGAGCATGGCTGATATTTTGGACGAAGTATTTTTGCTTATAAAAATTTTTACAGTTAATACCTATCATAGCGAATAGATATAATAGCAGCAGTAGTAGTTGCAGCAGCAGTAGTAGTAGTAGTAGCAGCTGTAGTAGTAGTAGTAGTAGTAGTAGTAGCAGCTGTAGTAGTAGTAGTAGTAGTAGTAGTAGTAGCAGCAGCAGCGGCAGTAGTAGTAGTAGTAGTAGTAGTAGTAGTAGTAGTAGTTGTTGTTGTTGTTGTTGTAGTAGTAGTAGTAGTAGTAGTAGTAGTAGTAGTAGTAGTAGTAGTAGTAGTAGTAGTAACATGTCCACAAAACGTAAGCCATCATCATCATCATTAATAAAAAGCTAATATTTCTGAAAAGCCCAACTCCAGTTATGTTTGAACACCCTTTCTTAAATGAGCTTCTCTCGTCTTTCTGGGCCTTTGTGTGATGTTCTTATCTTTGGTGCTGCTACTGGCTGCTGGTGAAAGACTGTTCTAAAATGAAAGGAAGAGATCATACATTAACATTTAAAAAATTTGTGATGTCTTCTCTATTTGGAGTTAATTTTGCATTAATTTTGAACCCTATCGCAACCTTTCTGAAGTGAATGTAGCTGCCATTTTTGTTGAAGCCTTTCTGAAAGGTATGTTAAGGCGGCGTGCTGGCAGAAACGTTAGCACACCGGGCGAAATGCTTAACGGTGTTTCGTCTGTCTTTACGTTCTGAGTTCAAATTCCGCCGAGGTCGACTTTGCCTTTCATCCTTTCGGAGTCGATAAATTAAGTACCAGTTGCGTACTGGAGTCGATCTAATCGACTGGCACCTTCCCCAAAAATTTCTGGCCTTGTGCCTAGTGAAGAAAAAACAAATTTCTGAAAGGTATGTGAGTGTTTATAATGTCTATGGTTCTATTTTTGATTTATACATATATGTCTATGTTCAAACTTGTATGTCAATATATTTTTGCTTCTATAATGAATATTTATGTTTCAAATATTTCATTATATCTGAATAAGGTACGTAATATCATAGCTGGTAACATAAGTGTCTATTTCGATCATTTCACATATTAATGTATGTGTACTTATGTTAATATGTGCGTTTATATTGAACCATATGTTTGTCTATATTCATAAATGTGTGTGATTATATTCATATTTATGGTACTTACGTGTCTATGTGTTTGACAAATAAGAAAATATGTTGTATTCTGTATTCCGTCGGTTGCTACATATACGAAATGTTTCGTTCAGTCTTTATTTTCGATTAGTAATTTCTTTGCTTTTAGATTGTGATATTTAATGTGGGGCTTTCATTGCAGTGCTGTCTATTGTTAAAGATATTTACGAATTCATTTTAACCCGATTTAACTGCTAAACACTTACACATAAGCATACAACAATAACAGACTTTCATGTATGCACAACAAATACGTGTAAATTATATACGTGTGTATGTCTGTGTGATGTGCTGTGGTGTATATATATATATATACACTCACACACACACACACGTACATACATATATATATATATATATATATATATATATATATATATATATAATATATATATATATATTATATATATATATATATTACGGAGATGTACTTGCATAACAATTGACCTGATCTGAGATCGTGTGCTGGAACGAAAACAATTGCAGCGTGGAAGGTGTTTATAAGCCATTTAAGAAACACAAAAACCGTTAGATTCACTGACAAAACTTCGTGCAGCACGAAGTTTTGTCAGTGAACAGGTCGCGGTCTCAAAGCGATGAAAATATTTTTACAAATTAAATTTAAATGTTGAAGAGAATCTAACGGTTTTTGTGTTTCTTAAATGGCTTGTAGACACCTTCCACGCTGCAATTGTTTATATATATATATATATATATAGAGAGAGAGAGAGAGAGAGAGAGAGAGAGAGAGAGAGATAGATAGATAGATAGATAGACAGACAGACAGACAGACAGACAGACAGACAGACAGACAGATAGATAGATAGATAGATAGATAGATAGATAGATAGATAGATAGATAGATAGATATATCGATAATAGTTAGGGATTATTAATCCAGGCAAAATACTTCATAAGGTTTCACTTGGCACACCAGGATAACAATATTATTTATGTTAGTGACGAACTCCAAGTTTTCTTATGGCAGGGTCCAAAGTGATGGTTCATCACAATTCTGTATTGTAAATCTTTGGATGTGCTCCAAGCAAACTGGTTTTTACACGCAATGATATACAAAACATGTTTAAAATAATGGTCATTACTTATTTTACATGCAGTGGAGAAAATTTGGATTACAGCTGTTTCCAATAATCATTATATGTACAATCAGTAATCTACTTAAAATGCCTACTGGAAACAGGTGTAAAGCAAATTTGCACCAATAAAGGAAAAATATGTAATGACCATTATTTTTAACTTCAGTTATATGTGTGTGTGTGTGATTATGATGATATGCATGCATATATATTGTCATAAAAATAACTCTACATCAAGCTGAAGAATAATTCAGGACTTTTTCTACTGTACATACTTATTCATTAAGGAAGATAATGTTGAGAGTCAACACCATTCTTATTAAAGAATAATTCGTGTGTTGTGGAGGTTTGTATGTGTGCCTCCAGCTCATACTGCATGAATATTTGAAAATAATTGAATTGATCAGGCGGATGGGATGGAAATCCTTTTAATTTGACCAGCCCAAACCACCAACGGACACCAGACATTTTCGGCTTAAATGCAGGAAGTTTACGCCCAAGATCAAGAATTGAAATCCTTCGATAATGACCTGCTGAACATAATACCCTGTCTGAAATTCTGTTAGTCCTCAAATCCTTTCCATCGTAAACTTAGAACAGACACCTGGAGGCTTTTATCTTCTGATAGGATATTCACTTCTCTGATGAAACTATAAGCTATTCTTTTTACAAATGTTAACGGGGGCCTTTATGTTGTGGAAGACATCGAGAACCAAGATTCCCAATGCGATACTAGATTTTATAGAGACTGGTGCAACATATTTACCGTGTACTACCCATAGTACAGAAAATAGGGGCAATGCATTTGACAAGCATGCTTTCATTACATAATTTTCAATGCACAGACTTTTGGAAAAGGCGAAGCGTGAACTAATTGCAAATGGGTAATTATCAAGGAAGTGATTAACTGTATTGATGTCCCACCAGCAAAAAGACATTACAAATTACTAAATATTATTGTAACTGGATATCCTGTCGTTAATGTTCAAAATGGTTAATTATCCGCCACGTTTAGCTCTTAACTTTTGAAACTGGAAGAAATTTTTAGAGTTCTCATACTCTTCTTTAACTAAAATTTCGGAAGGTAATTATAGTTTTATTTTATTATATAAAGAATGTCATAGTTAAAATAATTCAATAGTTATAATTATTTTACAGAATGATATTTGTGTCATTTATTTCTGAAAATTTATTTGATCTAGTGACTAGTTCAGTCTCTTACACACTTTATTCTGACATCGCCACTGATCAGTCTAAAACATTTTCCTCCCTCTCCTTCTCCCTTTCTCTCTCTCTCTCTCTTTCTCTCTTTCTCCCTTCCTCTCAATTTTCCCGCACGTTCACATACACCTGTACGGACGTATGGGGACACTCAGCAGTACTCTTAATGTTAACGAATGAAATATGCACATAATTATCACACATGTACTTTTACTAACTTCACACTTTCACACACAAGGGCACGTATAAACGTTTTGTCAATGAAATTCATTACCTTAGAGGTACTCTCACGCCGACTCTGATTGGAAAAGCAAGATTTATGGATACTAGCGGGACCGGTGAATATTTCACGGAATTAATAGTAAACCTATTGGGTTATTCCTGAAAATTTTTATCGAAAAAGCCTAAAAGCGTAGACTGTGTTGCGTGTGTGTATCAAAAGACAGTCGCTTATTTGCTATTCATTGAAAAGTGAAGGAAACTAGAATACGATGATTATTTAATGCGCTTTATATATACTTTATGCACAATTTTATAGACATAATACACAGCACACATAAAATAAATATTCGCTCTTATTTTTTTCATTTTACCTATGAAGTGAAAACATTACTTTTTAAAATTTACATGGTGACAATTTCATATCTCGAAGACAAACATCTTTTTCCGAGAAAGTTATTTTATTTAAAGGAAAAAATTTGACAAGTCAGTCAGTTACCGGCTGACACTCGCTGACGGTAAATCGAAGAGGCCAGGGAACAGAAGAAAGACAAAAAAAAGAAGACATGCACCCAACACCACAGCTGAAGACACCTCCGAAAGGGGGGAGCCCACCACGTCAAAACGGTAGAGGAGTAGGGGCCGAAACCGGACGTGGTTCCTCCTGATGATGTCTTGAGCTACCTGGATCCTATAAAGGAGCTGTTGTGGTAGCAGACCACGAAACACAGTTGTAATTCCTCCAGTAAAATATATGGGTCACAATTTCACGGGGGTGAAAATTTAATGCCACATGCCATTCTCTGAAAACCACATCGCTGGTAGCTTACAAGCCAAGGCGATGGGTCAGAGTCAATACACATTTCAGTTTGCGTGTACCTTTCAATCCAATACATCTTTGCAGATTATGTTCTTCGTGTAAGTTCTCTCTCTCTCCCCTTTTCCCTTGTTTGTCAATGTTGATAACATAAACTCTCACATCAGATAATTTGCGAGCCGTTGAGGCCGGTAACGCTTATCTTGAAATGTTTGTGGGGAAAGTATGCGTTATTAAGTATTGTGCTCTTGTGGAGACGGAGTGTGTGATATGTGTAGTGGTGTCACATGCATAATCTTTTCCATAAGTGTAGATATATATAGTTTGTTGAGTTCGTTGTACTGTTTTCTTTCCGTATTGGGTAAGATCGTGGGAGTTTTATGTTAGCGTGTGGTGTGGAATGTGTGGGTGTATGATTTATTAGTACGGAGGAAGTGTTTATCAACTAAACTAAGGAAGCTCTAAACTACTCTAGCCGAATACAGGTGCAGGCAAGAACAGCCCCACTTTATCAAATGTCTGCCCTTGTGATTTATTGGCAGTCATTGTATAGGACAGGCGAACGGGAAACTGGTTTCTTTCTAATGTTAATGGCAAGTTTCGAATGCGCATGCTTTAAGTGATAGGTGATATAAACAACTTAGTTCAATCAAAAAAGAAATACTTTTCACTCTGTATACACCATCGTCACCTCATCCTCTACTTCCACCACCACCATTATCATTTATATATCTCTCTCTCTATCTGTATCTCTCCATATCTCTCATTCTCTCTCTTCCCTCTCTCTCTCTCTCTCTCTCTCTCTCTCTCTCTCTCTCTCTGTTTCTTTAATCAATCCATCAGAACATCCCTCTGCGAAAATTGTATACCTAACTCTCTTCTATAGCACTACCTTCAATTAATTCTTTTAACCACCTAATAAACATTACGTTTCCCCAACCACGTGTCATGGACGCTTCCCTCTCCGTCTTTTTCTTCTTCTATCTTTGTACCTCACTCTTTTCACCTTATCCTCTCTTTCTCACTCCATTTTCTTTCTCTTGCTCCCTCATTCTCTTCAGCTAATCAAGTGAGGGCGTTACAATTACGTTCCCTCTAACTCACGTCATGGACGCTTCTCTCACCCTCTTTTTCTCTCTCCCTCTTTTCTTTCTACCTCTCCCTCTCTCTCTCTATATATATATATATATATGTGTGTGTGTGTGTGTGTGTGGTGTATATATGTCTCGAGTTGTAGCTGTAATTCAAAGGGGCGAGCCTTGTCATATTCTATGAGGCTGAATCTCCCTGAGAACTACGTTAATGTTATTCATGTAGTGGAGTACTCAGCTATTTGTCGGTTAATTTTATCATCGTGTGGTAATGAAAAGTGAAACTGACACCCAATATTTGCTGTGTGTATGTATCTATGTATGAACTTTTCTTTGGATTTATGTATCTACTGTCTCAGTTTCTCTCTTTTTCTTTCACTTCCTTTGTGTCCCTCTTCTCTAACTCTTTTGATTTAACAATGTGTATATGTACCTATGTATCTACTTGTCTTGCGATGAACGCTTTCTCTCTCTCTCTCTCTCTCTCTCTCTCTCTCTCTCTCTCTTACGTCCTCTCTGAAATATTTAGAAACACAAAATGAACATAGGTAATATGATCAAACGTAACACAATTTGTTTTGACTTGGCAGTCTGTGGAAAACACGACCACGAATTAATTATTCTTTAAGTAATCCAAAAAGAAAATTTTATGACACCAGTCATGAACTTTGAAATATAAGGATGCAGGTTTACGGACTATCTCGTACAGCATTTGCCTTAGGTGTTTGCCTTTGAGCCAGTTTTTTTTTCTGTCTGATCTGAGTTTTCTCAGTTTTCTATTAGGTAACTGATCTTACGTTTACCTTTTATGAAAAGGTGGCACCACATATGCAACAATTTAGGGAGATTTTTCCGTTGGCAGTATAACCTGCTTCGAAAAGATGTTTGAAAATCAATCTTTGCTGTCCTGTTCATTTTCTCGTTATTATTTAGGGCTAAGTTAGACCTGATCGAGAAGACCTGTTTCCGTCAAGAAAATTCCGTCTTCTTGTCTAATAATAGTTTATTTTTCAGATGGCAGAGTGCAATAGAGATAAGATTTGAGAGTTATTTCTTGATGAGGCTTCAACCTAACGGTTATCATGTTAGTTTCATGGCACCTTAGTTGTTATAATATATAGTGTGCTTGCTGGTTTAATCTTATCTATTGTAATATAGTTTCTTTATTCTTCCAAGATTGATTGATTTTCATCAATCCTGGGAAAATGGAAGTTCAAGAAGACTTCAGCTGAATTTAACCCCAGAAAGTAAAGAAATACAAGTAGATATTAAAATGTATTGAGGTTGATGCTCTGAATTTCTTGACATTTTTGGTGGGTTTTAAAATTGTTATGTATTTCTTGAAAATGTTCTATAATTCTTGACAAATCTTTAAACTATCTTTATCGATATTGTATTTCGCTTATAGGACAAAGGTACATACGAAATATGGTCGGTAATATGCATCTTCATGGTTGAAAATTACAAGTAATAAATGCAATGGAAGTCGTGCAATTAGGAATTGAACCATATTGCGTTACTAGTTTAATTTGTCTACCAGTATATTTTGACTCAGTACAACTACATTTGTTCTGGTGTTTTAAACTATTGGAGCTCTATAGCTCCAATAGTTTAAAACTTCAGAACAAATGTAGTTGTACTGAGTCAAAATTTATTGGTAGACAAATTAAAATAGTAACACAATAAAAGATTTTTTGCAGGTTCATTGTTGCAATATTTATTTAATAGCTTTGATGTAACGATTAAATCATAATCTCGATATGAACATTGATTTTCTATTACAATCATGTGAGACTGATAACAATATTACTATAATACGCTATGACGACATGATATATATAACTCAGTGTGTCCATGATATATATAACTGAGGTTTCGGTTGTCGTGACACAACTGATTATGAAGTATGTGGGAAAACTTTTAGTGAAACATTTGATATGTCATTAAATGACATATCGATGATGTTCATTAACACTGAAATATCTGTAAGTTATTAAATTACATAAAACTTTAACCAATGCTTTAATAAATGAGTCACGTGAATAAGGCGGCAAGCTGGCAGAAACGTTAACGCGTCGGGCGAAACGCTTAGTGGTATTTCGTCTGCCGCTACGTTCTGAGTTCAAATTCCGCCGAGGTCAACTTTGCCTTTCATCCTTCCTTTCGGTGTCGATTAAATAAGTACCAATTACGCACTGGGGTCGATGTAATCGACTTAATACCTATGTCTGTCCTTGTTTGTCCTCTCTGTGTTTAGCTCCTTGTGGGTAGTAAAGAAATAGGTATTTCGCCCGTCTTTACGTTCGGAGTTCAAATTTCCCCTTTCATCATTTCGGGATCGATAAAATAAGTAGTAGATGCACAAAGGGACCGATGTAACCGATTTATTCCCTTCCTCAAAGTTACTAGACTTGTGCCAAAATTTGAATCCAATATACCAGGTACTAGAATATGTATTAAACAACGAGAAATTTATGATTCTATATGTTTCTAATTGTAAAATAAACTCAAATATATACTATAAACCATATATATATATATAATATATATATATATATATATATATATATATTTATATATATATATATATATAAAGAGTCACATTATTATGCTATTAACTTATGATGATATCAACCATAGTGTCTGAGTTACAGTATTCATTTTCGTCTGTAAATAACGAATTAGGTGTAGCAATTTATGAAAGTCACTGTATTATATGAGTTATAGTATCAATAATATTAATACGCTAACTTTTTGTTTTTGTACGTACCTGTTGTGTGCGTCACATTTCAAAGAAGTGGCAAAGCGAAAGAGACGAGGACAAAGAGGAAGTAAGAGAGAGAGAGAGTGAGAGAAGAAGGGAGAGTGAGAGAGAAAGTGAGAGAGTGAGAGAGAAAGAGAGTGAGAGAGAAAGAGAGTGAGTGAGTGGTGACGGCGTTCGTTTTGTGTTTTTAAATGTTTCAGAGAGGACGTAAGAGAGAAAGAAAGAGAGTAAGAAGGAGATAAAAGTGAGAGAGAAAGAGAAAGAGAGTGAAAGAGACAGTGAGTGGTGGCGGTGTTCATCGCAAGACAAGTAGATACATAGAAGCATATACACATTATCAAATCAAAAGCGGGAGAGAAGAGGGACACAAAGGAAGTGAAAGAAAAAGAGAGAAACTGAGCGAGACAGTAGATACATAAGTCCAAAGAAAGGTTCATAAATAGATACATACACACAGCAAATATTGGATGACAGTTTCACTTTTCATTACCACACGATGATAAAATTAAGTCACAAATGGCTGAGTACTCCACAGACATACATAACATTAACGTAGTTCTCAGGGAGATTCAGCCACACAGAGAATATGACATGGCTGGCCCCGTTGAATTACAACAACAACTCGAGACACACACACACACACATACACACATATATATATATATATATATATATATATATATGAGAGAGGTGTGAGTGGTGACTCAAAGGAAGATGTTGTTTATTTTCTATTTTCAACCACAGCAAATATTGGATACCGTTTCCTAAACAAAAACTGTCCAATACATTCGTATATGTTTTTTTCCATTGAAACACTGAATCATTTTGGACATTTATTGTTTTTAATAGTAATAGAAAAACTAATAGAGAAAGAGAGAGAGAGAGAGAGAGAGAGAGAGAGAGGGAGTGAGAGAGAGAAAAAGCTTGAAGACACAACTAAATCAATTCCAGGCAGTGGCAAAGCAACCGGCAGGAAGAGAGAGAGGGGTGAAGACTTCGTTGTGAACTATCTGACACTTACTGCGACTGACTTAAACTATTATTAAAGGCCCAACCACACACACACACACACACACACACACACACACACACACACACACTAACATTTGTTTTAAACCATTTCAATTGCAGCCATACACCGAAAATCGTGGTATTTTGCTCCAAAATTTTAATTTTGAATTTGTTTTTCATTATAAAATTACACATCAGCTAAAAATAAATTTTTGGCTACGGAATATAACGTTGTCTTTTTCTTCCTATATTTTTAAAGTTATAAGTTCTGGCTCATTTGTTGATGTGTGTAAGTAAACAAAAACTAAAGGAAACGCGCAGAGACATATATACATGAATGTATTTGCGTGTGTGTATAGTTTAGGTTAGTTAAAACATGTTTGCAATAATAAGTGTCGAGTGTTGGAAATAAACACAAATACATTCATGTATGGCTTTCAGTTGAAACACAGTGAATCATTTTGGAGATTTATTGTTATAATAGCAAGTTTTGAAATAGGGATAATCGCATGAGAGATGCAGCACGTGAGTGTCAGCGTAGAAGGGGAGGACGATTGCGCGAGGAACAACAGGAGGAAATAAAGAATAAAAATCGCGTGAGGACAAGACACAAAAGAAATGAAATAAATCAAGAGGAGAGGGATATGAGGGAAATGAATCATCGAAGGATGGAACAAATGAACCAGGACCAAAAGGAAGTGTATTTTCAAAATAAGAGAGAAAGAGATCAACAGAATCGAGAACATATGAATGAAGAGCAAAGGCAGCTGTACTTAGAAAATATGAGAAACAGAGTTCAACAAAGAAGGAAACATATGGACGAAAACGAAAGGCAGAATTACCTTCAAGATATGGGAAACAAAGTTCAAGAAAGAAGGAAGAATATGGAAGAAGCTAAAACACAGAATTATCGTATGACAGGCGGAGCTCAAATAAGAAGACGGAATATAATAAAAGAACCACAAAATTCTCAATTTACGGCTGGTGGGATGAACGTAGAAGGCCCGCACTCTCATGCACGTTGATTTCAAACGAAAGCACTTAATTGTTGCCATAATGGTAAGGTTTCCTTGCCGAATCTACAAGAATATCCTGGACAGTTAAAACAACTTTTGGAGAATACCGACAATGAAGGAATGAACTTTAAACAGAACATCAGATACGATAATCCAATGTCTTCATTCGCCTCATTTGGAGCCAATGTTACGACATCCCCTGGTTGTGGCCCATACTGTTTCTGCTTCCGAAGACGAGTCTATAATCATGCAAACAACTTACATCCTAAAAACAATGAACCTAGAAGATATGCTCAACTCTATATTGTTGATTCTAAAGAAGCTTTACAAACAAAAGCTGATGTGCCTGAAAATATTATTGCCTGCATTCAGCAATAGAAAAGATTTATTCAGTTATGCTGAATAATCCATATACCGCAACATATTTAAATATGCGCACTATTGAACAAGAAGAATAAAGAGCAGCCAGAGAAAATGTTAATCCGAGGAAAGTAACTATGCATTTCATATCAGGAGATTCAGTAACCCAGTTAATACTGAAATTGCAACTTTATTTGTAGGTGAAGATGGTGCACCTCCAGTTCATCGTGATATAGTTATATAACTTCGCATCACCACAAACCGCTCCATCATTACGCATCTACCCTACACCTTTAAGATCGGAGAACCAGTTAGGTGCCCGCTGGATCTCTCTCGGCATACAAGCAAACCACAAAATCCCACCAACCAGCATCACCACTACTTCCATGCCCGTCATATATATATCACTGTGATCACCGTGACCGACCATGCTACCAGATGTTGCTACACATCGCTGGTCACAATGCGCTTCGCATTGTTTTAGCCTTCAAATGACGCCACCCAGCTATCTAAGCGAGCAGGCCATATATATATATATATATATATATATTATATATATATATATATATATATATATTATATATATATATATATATATATTATATATATATATATGTGTGTGTGTGTGTGTGTGTGTGTATGTATGTATGTGTGTATTTATGTGTGTGCCTGTCCTACCACTACCACCATTGCTTGACAACCGATGTTGGTGCATTTGCATCCCTATAAAATTAGCTGTTCAGCAGAAGAGACTGATAGAATGAGCACCAAGCTTACAGAGAATAAGTCCAGGGTTCAATTTCTTCGACTAAAGGGTGGGGCTCCAGCATGGCTACCGTCAAATAACTGAAACAAATAATAGAA
The DNA here is from genome assembly GCF_006345805.1 of Octopus sinensis. Lineage (NCBI taxonomy): Eukaryota > Metazoa > Mollusca > Cephalopoda > Octopoda > Octopodidae > Octopus > Octopus sinensis. Next base: position 17,348,939 of record NC_043011.1, on the reverse strand, counting down.
TAAAATGATACCAGAGAAACGTTCTGTACCATTAAACCAAAAAGGTCCTTTGAATATGTACGAAGTATTCTAAGGTAAAATAGTAATTCCGTTAACGTTTGTGTAACTGATATATTTTGGTTGGATTATATAGTCATTGATGTTACATTACTTTTTATATTCTGTAACTGTCACAACATAGTTTTCTAGGCCTGAACTTTCTGTGCGAATGGAGCCAGTTGATTTGATCGACCCAGTACACAACTGGTACTTAATTTATCGACTCCGAAAGGACGAAAGGCAAAGTCAATCTCAGCAGAATTTGAGCTCAGAACATAAAGACAGACAGTCATAATATACAAACATTTATCATGGCACCAGTGCACTGTTTACAGATGCTTACATTTCTTAGGTTTTCCGTGAATTTTTCACGGGTCCAGCTAATTATATTTATTATAATAACTGTAGTATGTAACTTAATAAATTTTCAGAATTGTGTAAACTATGACATTGGCTGTAGTTTGTGTGTCATAACAATAGCTATAGTATTTAATCTGTATGCATACACTAACTGTAACGTTGTATATAAATTACTATGCGCTGTAAGCCATGAGATTTAAGCTATATGATAAATAATGATGCTAAATGAAGTATGTAACTTATTGAATTAAACAAAGTACATCTGATATATTATTAAATATCAATGGCAATATTAAGCGAGTAAATTATTACATAAAATGATCTATGCAAACAAGATGATATCTTACCTCCAAAGATTCCTACGTAACTATCATCTTGTTGCTACAAGTGGAAAATATTCCTAATATGGTGCTTGTAAATCCAATAATTCCAAATGATATCATCAATGGACGATGACTAAAGTAAACCAACAAACCACTAGCAACTGGGGCTAAAAATATAATTTGATAAACAACGATCAGTATAGTGTAGGCGATGCAGTAAAAGGGTGTAGTTAGGATGATATGCTCATATTTAAGTTGCGTGTTGCCTTGGGAGTTATGGACAATTTGTCTCGAAGAAAAAAAACAATGACTCCATTTAGATATCTGAATTGTATATTTACGTATCTACGTCATTACGAGTGAGATTTCATTGCACAAAACCATGGGAGAGTGTCTTTTTTATAACCTCGTGAGCAAGGGAGGAGGAGTGAGGGAGATAGTGACAGAGTAATAGGAAAGAATAGTGGGAGAAAAGGAGGGTACAGAATAAGAGAGAGAAAGAGAGAAAAACGAAAGTGTTTCTCCCACGTGACCAACGGCCATCTTTCTTCTCCTAACTTGTGTTTCCTTCTTTCTCTCCGTTGTAGCTGGAACAAGGAAGACGTGTTTTTGTTTGTCTCCTGTCCACGCTTTGTCTCCTGTCCACAAGCTCGTTTAGGTTTAGCAGCCCTTCCTGCTTGTTTTCCCTGTGCTGTTTGTGTTACCTATTTTGACCCTCCTCAAAATACCAAATTTTATTTAATTTGCTTCGCTGGAGCAACTGTTTTATCGCAATCGTATATTGTTGTTAAATGCTCGAAATTCGAGACTAGAAAAACACCCAACAACTGACTCCCTTCTTCACAGCTGCTTGTTCTGCTGTGATAATATTATTGGTTTCACAATGATCCTGGAGGAAGAGGTTTAAATGTGCTGTATATATTTTTTATACATTAAGTTCTGGCATGCAGTTGGCCGGTAATTTTTTGCCATGTGGTCAGTTCTGCATTTGGGGACCAATTTTGTCTCTGTTAGAGCTAAACAATGTGGTACGCTACTGTCCCCAATAAAAGCTTGCTGGTACAGATTGATAAGATATGGTCGGTAGAATGTTAGCCTCTTGTACCAATATCCAACAATCAAGTCTTTTCCAGGTGCTTTTCCATTCTAGAGTTTCTGGATCACAGCTGCAATAGTTTCATCATCAATGTTGCATGTCTTAGATGTAATGCAGGAGCAATAACTTTTTCGAATTTCTTCCAGCCACAGAGCATCCTGGTTAAATTCCTTTTCGTCACTCCAGATATTCCTCCAGAAGGAATCTATGGGTTCTTGTGAAGGAGCTTCCGTGATGTTTACTGCTCCTCGTCTCATGTCTATCTATACTGATGCCTGGTTGCGGCTAAATTTTTTTGTTTATTGTTTTTCTCTTGGTTATTCTCTTCTGATGTCGGAGTTTCTCACTCTATGTATGTATGTATGTATGTATGTATGTATGTATGTATGTATATATGTATGTATGCATGAGAGTGTTTATGTTTAAACCAGTAGAGGGACGGTGGTATTTAAGTGCGTCCCGTAACCCAGCTTATCAACAATTTGTATTTGCCCCTATGAATAGGATACTGAAATGATCGGAAGTTCGACTAGATCCTATAAGACGGATAGCGTCTCATCATGGAGTCGGTTCAATAACTGAAAAAGCAAAGGATAAGCTAACTTTTTAAAGGAAAACATTAAAACTTGGAAACTTAAAACATTTTATTACCTGTTATCAAACTAAGTCCACATATTTTGCTGGCATCCTAATGTCTCGGAAGACAATGTGGTTGCGCATAAACTAATCCAGTCTGGTTTTTACATTTCGTGTCCTCTCCAGTTTCCTCTCTAGTTTTGCGCAGGCCTAGGCCAAATGTAAGAAAATCCTGGGTAGCCCGATAATCGGGATTAATCTCTCGATCTAGGTGACGTAGTTCAAAAGAGTGCAGAGCACCAGCTTGGTTGCAGGAGCTGCCGGAAGAGTGTCGAGTCGAACACTAAACTGCCTACGGGGCTCCACTCCGGATTTCTTTGAAGTTTGTCTCCTTTCCGTAACCCTGGATAGGGGCCCATGCTGGGTACTGTCAACCGGAGCCAGCTGAGCCTGGAACTCGTGTCAGGCTGGGTCGTCACTCCATGAAGTAGCGAAGAAAACGCTACCCACTACCTATAAGTCCACTTAAGAGAGCTCCAATTAACTACAGTTTTGATACTGGTTCATCAAAGATTGTTTTGAGACAAGAAGGAATATTCCAGAAGAACCGGAGGACTTGGACGTTTAACATCCCTTTGGTCCTTACTTCTTCTAGAATTGCTTTACTACTTCGGTAGTCTTGTGTCATTTGTTCAATTCGGTGGAATGGAAAAAATTGAAGTGGACGTGTCTTTGAAGGATATTCCGATTCCATCTAAGGAGAAATTTTTGAAAAACCTGGTAATTAAAGCCACTGAATTTATTCATAGAATCAGACGAAAAACTTTTTATTTCGATAGAAGGATTGAGTGGTTAGATATTGATCAAGACGTTAAAGAAAATATATATAAAAATTGTTTAAACTATGAAATTGAATTATGGGACATCGTCAAAAACGTTAATGTTTTTTAAATTCCCCGTAGGGATAAGAAAAACCATTTATTAAAATTGAAATCGATTGTTTCTGACTTGAGTAAGAAAAAAAGCATCATTGTTTACTCTGATAAGACTGGAAATTTATATAATCTTGACTTGAATCTTCATCACTAGCTATTAAAAAAGGAAACTACCAAAACGTCTAAAATAGTTGATAAAAATGTTTTGAGGACTAATAATTTAATTGCTAAACGTATTATGGAATATAATCGCCTGGATGATAGGACTAAACCATTTGTTCCTAAAAGACCTAAATTCCTTTTTAAAAGACCATAAGTATAATTTTTATAGAACCCTACAGTGCGCACGACATGCCCTGGGAAATCAAATTTAGAAAAACTTAGTAAGGCTATTTTAGATAAGTATATTCCAATTCTCAAGGATGAAATTAAGTTGCATGTTTGGTCTAACTCTTATGAAGTTATTGATTGGTTCAAAAATATTGAAAATAAGGGTTCGAATAGATTTATTTAGATAGATTGTAATAGTCATTATTCTTCCATTAATCAAGTAGTTTTAAATAAGGACCTAATATTTGCTAAGAGCAATTCTAACTTAAGTATGGATGAAATTAAAATCATTTTTGCAGCTAGAAGATCTGTCATTGTATTTGAGAATAAGTTTTGGGAATAAGTTTCCAATACGATGGTTCTGATATTCCTATGGAAGCGGCAGATTCCGCCCAAATTACAGATATAGTAGGTATTTACATTTTGTTTAAGTAAGGGAATGATTTGCCGGAGCTTGCTGAGAGTTAATACCGAGATGACTCATTGTCCCCCGTTAGGAATGTTTCTAATAGGAAATTAGATCTATAAAGAAAGAAGTTTCACTGGTTTGCTTTTTAAATGCAATTTCTGTTTATCTATCATTATAGTAAATGAACATGAATCTGTTACCTTTTTTTATGTTAACTTTAATTTGATTACTGGTATTTTCGAAGGTTATAATACGCCTAACTCTAATCTGAAATATATTAATTCAGGAAATAATCATCCTGGCTGTTGTAAGAAATTTCCGATTTACAATATTTCTAGGAGAATTTCTGCCTTATCTTCATGTAAGGAAGTTTTTGATAAGAATGTTGATTACTACAATATCGCCCTTAATAAGGCTGGTTACAATAGGAAAATTGAATACATTGATATTTCTAACCCTGATAATATTGATCGCTCGAACCCTACTTATACTGGATATGGATTTGATTTTAAATATTCTAAATCTAAATGGAAGGGTAAATATGAATTTGAAAATGTGCATAAGAACAAAGAGAATAATCCCTTAATCCCAGTTAATAATGTTCATAAATATAACTGTAGTTACGTGCTAAAAGGTAATGATTGTAAGTTGGTCTATAAGGTTAATAAATTAGGTCATTCTAATTTAGTTTTGGACAAGAATAACATTATATGGTATATTATTCCCTTTGCTGGTCAGTTAAAAATTAACCTGGTTGGAACTGTTTATAAATTGTTTTTGAAACATTTTAATTTTAAAAAGTAGATACTGAGATCTTTTAAGGTTGGTTTTTTTTTGGTTTCTAGGAATTTATTTCAAATTATCTCTTCTATTATTTACATTATTTACATTCGACCGATATCTGTCCTCATCTTGTTTGTTGTTAACACAACATTTCGGATGACATACTCTCTCCAGCCTTCTTCAGGTGTCTTGGGGAAATTTCGAACCTGGGTTCTCATTCCTAAAGTATTTTTCGATGTTGTTGTTATTATTATTATTATTATTAATATTATTATTATTATTATTATTATTATTATTATCATTGTTCAAGTCACTGCTTGGAATCGAACTCGGAATCTTAGGGTTAGTAGCCCGCGCTCTTAACCCCTATGCATTATGCCCGTGGGCAATTATGGAGTGAATTTTTGGGCTTATAAATCTAATATTCTCATATCCTTCCTTAATACCGGTTCCCATATGCTGCTCATATCTGCACGCGGTCTGCTTAGGAGGTTGTTGTGTACTAGCATAGGTGCTGCTTCTTTTAGTTTTCGTATTTTCCAGTGGTGTTCTCAGTTTATTATTTTAACCTATCCCACAGGATTTTATCTTCATCCTACGACAGCACGGAGATTTGGGACAGTACTTATGCTTACAACAGTATAATGGTTTCCGACAAGACCTAGATTTAAGTTACAATAGTGGTTTACAGCTGTAGAGGAGAGACATGTACATGCTGCAGAATTTGGTGGAATAAAATGAAGCTTGAGATTCTTCATCCCCAGGAAATGTTATTGTACCTGTAAAAGTAACGGATTGAGAAAACAACGTATGAGAGTTAGTAGTTGTAGCATACTGATGGGTATTCCTTATTTCTTTATTGCCCACAAGGGGCTAAACACAGAGTGGAAAAACAAGGTCAGACAAACGGATTAAGTCGATTATGTCGATCCCAGTGCGTAACTGGTAATTATTTCATCGACCCCGAAAGGATGAAAGGCAAAGTCGACATCGGCGGAATTTGAACTCAGAACGTAACGGCAGACGAAATACGGCTACGCATTTCGCCCGGTGTGTTAACGTTTCTGCCAGCTCGTCGCCTCAATGGATATTTCTGGTGGATATTTCTGTTTACACACACTTGTGATAGTGGTAAAATAAGCAGAGAGAAGGTATGTGTTTGGAAGAGAGGTGTTAATGTGTGAAACATTGTACAGGATATTAAAGTAGTTGTAGAATCGTTAAAAAGAAGACACTATATTCTTTAGGAAAGTAGCTGCAGTACACTTGTTAGGAATTTATTCTAGAAGCTATTGTTGAAATGGTAGTACAGACAGTGAGAATTATCAGTAAAATTAATTGCTATTTCATGGCGCGGATCAATTTTCTTTTTTAAAAAATGTGGTTCTGCGATTCCTATGGGCAGCATAATTCACCGAGATATAATGGTTAAATCTCTCAAACGTTCGAAGTACCTAACAAGTCAGATAAACAATGTGCAAGCCAAAAGAAATAATTATTCTTGTACAATCGACATGGGCCTTGAAACAAAGATTATAGCTAATGTGCTAATAATATGGAACGAAAGAACAGCGAATGACATAGAATCTCCGAATATAAAGAAAGAACAGTCAAACGTTGCATAAGCACAATGAAATGTCATTATATTAAATACGAGCAAAAGCCCCACCCCTCCCGTCCAATGGACGGTGCTGAGTTGCCAAATATTATTTAAACCAAATTTTCTCAAGACAACTTGTCCGACCGTCCCATAGGCCTCTCTTTTGAGAAACACTGATTTAGCCTAAATTTGAGACACCAGCAAAAAAAGGAATAAAGATAGACTTTTTTCTATTCCAAGAAAAACGATTTTACAAATGCACGTTCCCACGGCTTTATCGATCGCATTCACACCTGAAATCGATTTTTGTAATTTTTTCAAGACTTATACATGCCCTGATACCATCGGTATATACATATCAAATTTGAGCGCAATCGGATGGAGGCTGCCCGAAATCCTAGAAGACACACACACACAGACAGGCAGAACGGATTTTATATAATAGATAATTCATAAGTAAGTATACATCACGCCTCCCATATACTTTACTTCAAGTGCGTGAGTCTCTGTGCTTTTGTTTCTACTCCACCACCGTTTGACAACCGGTGTTGTTTCCTTTTCGTCTACGTAACCTAGCGGTTAGGCAAAAGACATCGATAAACTAGGTATCAGATTTCGGAAATATACACTATAAAATTAGTACTAGGGTCTATTCGTGATCCTAAAACCCTTGGTGGCGATGCCCCAGTGTGACCGCAGTCCCATAATTTAAACGGATGGAAGATAAAGGATGAAAAATAAAACTAGAGACTTACCAAGAACAGAATCCTGTGAATACAGATGACAGATGTGTCACAATGTTAACAGAGAAAAACATCATTACTTGT
>NC_043011.1:17326661-17339161 GCF_006345805.1 Octopus sinensis | reverse complement strand
ACAGTAAGCCTGTCTTTGTCGAGTTCAAAATAAGAGGTGCTAAAAATTCAAAATAATAGAAATTTAAATTTAAAGCATTAACGAGAGAAACGAGCGTCCACACATTGATGGAAGGACATCATCAGTCTTTAAGTTTCAATTTTATAACAAGCGAAAAGAAAGAGACAGCAAAGAGAGACAGAAAGAAAGAAGAAAGAAAAAAGAGAAAAGAAAAAAGAATATTCAATCAGTTTTGTATAAATTTGATGATATTCGCCTGTCATTTTATTCATTCCTCCAGGGCATGATGTTAATAGCCCGCAAACATATATCTCTTCATATATTTTTAGAAGTGAAAGTGAAGCAGATTCAGAATATTTTCTGGGAATATTCACTTTCAAGTCTTTTTCAAAATCGCAGCCGCTTCAAGCAAAATGTTCAGCAAGTTCTGTCGAACTATTGTTATTGTGCCTGCCGTCATATATCTACCCATTAATTATTTTGTTTAAATGTTCAGTTGTTCAACCAACATAAATCAAGTTGTGTTTCGTGCATTCTGTCGCGTACACCAAATAGGAATCTCTACATGTCCAATCTTCTGTGTAAATAATAACATTTCTGTTGTGATTCCCGATGGAATTCACTTGACCCATGTTGTTGCACAATGAACAGGGCTTACCTCTCTTGCGGCTGTTTTTCAAAGCACAGCGTGCAGATACTCCAATGTTCGTTTTCTTAGAGTTAGAAATAGAGGTCAATAATTCTCTTATATTCTTATTCCGTCTAAAGGCTACAATAGGTGACTGAGGAAATATCTATTTGAAACGAGGATATTTTTTCGCCACATGCTGGTAGATTGTCTGCAACACTTTTGAAATGCCAGCGAAATTTCGGTGGCAGTTAATCACTAAAGGAATTCTGTCATCTATTGAATTCTGCTTGCTAAAATTATGCGTGATGGTTTGACTATCTTTGCCTGTCTTAGCTATTTCTTTTAATCGTGATTCACTATAATCGCGTTTGACACAATGATGTACAAAAGCATTTGCATGTTGCCAGTAATCTCTTATGTCAGTACAAATCTGTTTTATCCTCAAAAATTGCGATTTCGTATTTGTCCGAATAATGTGATGTGGATGATCGGAGTAGTGGTGGAGATAAATGGGGGATGACGTGGGCTTGTAAAATAACTCTGTCACTATTCTGCCTCTAGAAAATTTAACTTTTGTGTCCACAAATTCAACGATTCTTTTTGAAAAACTAGACGTAAATTTTATGTTGGACTTAAAGCCATAGATTTTAGCACAACAGCCAGAGAAATGCAAGAAGCTATTTAAACTATACTGTCGACCCTATTGATGGCTTTAGATTCATCTAACTTGAACAGAGCCCCACCTTCGTTACTCACCCTCTATGATGTAGCACATGAGGTGGAGGTTGTCGTGAATAGCTCTGGTTGGGATGGGTCATGTTTTATAAGGCATAATAACTAGAAAATATGAAAAATATGCCATTGGCAAGCGGCAAACAATACTGCAAATTTAGAGAAAAGAATGAATTTAAAGAATGAAGCTCCTCTGTATTGGGAGAGGTGATAACAAGGTACTGCCTTTTTCCACTCTCTTTCTCTACGGTGCTAAAAGTCTTATCCAACGTGTTAATCAAGAACTAAATAAATGCTACGGTAGGACAATCAACAGTATTCTTAACATCTGCATCGTACAACTTGGTTGTTGCGAATTAACTAAATTTGCACACTGCAAATGATAAACAACTAAAAATACAGAATGGAGAAATTGATAAGTAATTCTTTCAATAGAAAATACAAAAATTAAGAACATTAATACCAAGCTTCAACAATAAATTTGGATAATTACCCCTAATACGAAAATAGATAATTTAGAAATAATAAACTAGAAAGTCTATGACATGTACAAATGATGTAATTGGTAAATAAGGACTAATATAGACTGATATTATAACACGTAAAGCAGAGCTAGATCTACCGATTAAATAACAGATATCCGCACTCTAACTGTCCCTGAAATAACTAATCGTTAGAATATTGCCCACTAGGTGCTAAATAAATTAACCAGGCTAGATAGAAAAGCAAGCAATAACTGCATTGAGAATTCAAGCCCATCTCGTGCAAAAATATTAGGCTTGCCAGCCATACAGTTAGTAGAGGCTTTGTGGAACTGGAAATATATTATAAACTCTCCGCTGTAGGATTAAAGTGATTCTGGTAAAGAAACTGCCAAACAAGTTCAAACAGCTGCTACAAATCACAAATAAAACCAAATCTATTTACAAAGACGCCAAAAACTACAAAGGAGAGGCTGAAATCACAGATAATTATGAAGATAAAAAAAAAGGAAAAGTAGCAAGGGTCACTTGGCTTATTCCTATAGATAGAAGGCAGCCCGGCCTTCCGTTTAGTTGTAAATGTTTCTATTTTAAATTTTATAGATCCCTTTGTTTTTTGTACTGTCAAGATATTTTCTTTCTAGTTTGCAGCTTCTTGTGTTGTTTTAGAATCTAAATATGTTGATATGTTATATATATTGCTTTCATGTACATGTTCTGTGAAATGCTTGTGTGTTGTTCAATAATTCTTTGTTGTTTTTATCTATGGCGGTTTAGTTTATGATGTCTGCGGACGCTATTCTTGTCGTTTGTTTAAGGGCAAATTGAAATGTGTTGATTGGCAGGAGAGTTGTTGCTTGTACTGTATTCTCTCATCAAATCTTCCAGCTTTTTTGCGAGCACATATTTCTTCCGTCATATTTTCTTTTTCTTTCTCTTTTTGTAGGTGTATTCGTTCTGTATTCGTTCTGCTTTTCATCTTTCTTGCCTTCGCCGTTGGCCATAAGTGATCTGAAAGGAAAGTGGTATTTCTTTTAATATAGTGCTGGGGTTGGCAGATTTTGTTGCTAACGGTAGCAATATTGCTTCTGTTGTTGCTGCCTTGGTATTTCTATTTCTATTTTAGTTAGTGCTACTGCTTCTAATGCTGCTGTTGCTCTTGCTGCTGCTGCTGCTGCTGGTTTTACTTTTGCAATTGTTGTTGTTGTGGGTGTTCGTTGGCGTTGATGCTGTTGTGACATTATCGATGGCAGCTGTAAGGGATTTTTTATCCTCCCCTTTCTTATGGGCAGAAAGCTTTCAGAAGGTTTGTCTCACCTTATAAGTGACACCTTCGTTTCCTGCCCTCGACCACCACGAACAGTTGCAAATCACTTTCGCAGATTTATCAGGTCTGAGATGGCTTCCATAACCTAGACAATATTAACGATATAAATGAAAGTATTATAACAGAAGAAGCTATCACGTCTGACAAGTGTGCTACTCGGTTGTCATTCAACAACTGTTCCAAAAGGATTTACGATAAGCTAAGAAGGAATATGCAGGGTTACATATTTTTTATGGAATACTTTTGAGTATATAAGAATGTAGACGTTAGAAGTGTTGGTAACAGAATCCTCACAAACTGAAAAGCGAAAGGTACGTCTGATTCGTAAGAAAATAAGTTAATGAACTAAGCATGTATAATCCGTAGAAAAGAGTAGCTAATAGCAATTGTTAATCGTGTCTATATAGAACAGAAACAAGGAAGTAATGATTGGTGACGAAGAAACAGCTAATGAAAAAATTGTATTGAGGAAACATTAAATGAAAAAGGATTTAACTACTTTGATAGAAATTAATTTGTCATCAAAGTAGTACATAGAAACCGTAAAAGCGGGGATGATGTGATTGACATTAAAAAAAACATTCGATGGAAACATGCAAATGATACTCCATTAAACATTAGTTTTACCAGAAGACTTACAAGATGCAAAACGAAATGATTTAGCACAATTAAAAGAAACTTTAAATGATCCAGAAAACAGGAAAACTCCTAAAAGATAAAACTCAAGGAGCTGTTGGAGAATGTTACTACAGAAAACGTTTCTGACGTCCATAATTTAATATGTGCTGCTGCGGAAGATGTCGGGGAAAGACTGAGTGTAAAACACGAGGGGTGTGTGAAAAGTTTTGAGCCTTGAAGTCTTGTACCATGTTTTTTTTGTGGGGGGGATGCGGCTCAAGGCTGTTCATATACTCCTCGTATGCAGAGAAGAAAGATATCTGATGTAAAGAAAATACAGATTGAAAATTACATAAAACTATGTAGAAAAGACCTCGACAAGATAAATAAAATGTTAGGTCAAAGGTAACTTTTAAAAAAGGCGGTAAGTAAGAGAGAATTACAGCATATATGAGAAATGGTTTATTTCCGTGGTAGACCAGATCAAGCATAGAGTAAGTTTAAAATTAACCGAAATAAAATGTTATATCAAGAGAACAAATCAATTTGAGCATAACAGGCTTTCGGGATCAAATCAAATATAGTTTTTCCGTAATATTTAATATCTAATGCACTGAGTTTGTTAACACTAAATCTGCAGGAAGAAACAGGATGGTTAACAAAATTTAGGGTCATTCGGTTATACATAATTATAATACAGACTAGATCAAGCAATTAAAACGGAACTCAGCAGTACAGAGAAACAAGTGCCAATTTCTACAACTAGGGACAATGTTCAGCAGCTTATAAAGATTCTACCAAATTGAAAATCCCCATAACCAGAGATGATCCAAAATTTTTAGATAAAGCATATGAAATTATTACACAGCCAAATCAAGAATCATCTCAACGAATGTTTGACACAATGAAATGTACTGAAGTGAATAACAGAGGGAAGAACGACTTTGGCAACGAAAGATACAATGAAGGGGAAAACAGGAGGAAAGTATCGACTAATCAGCTACTGCCTTCTGTCTTGGAAGTTATTAAATGCCAACTTTTTTCCCGAAAAACATCAGCTATCATTAACATTCTCAGTGCTACTATGATACACTGTTAAACGAACATAGTGGTGAGCATGAACTCACTGGAATGTTTAGCCAATATAAGAAATATCTTTTTGAATTACCCTTTCTTACCTATATTTGTCATCGTGCTCAAATTCGTCTCACTAACATTTAGAGATGTCAGCAAAAACTACAAACTAGGAAGAAATACACCTTTAAGTCATACATCTTTCATAGACGACATCAATTTATTTGTTTCATACACGGCATAAATTTGCTTCAAGGATATTAGAATGGAGATTGGCATATCAAAATGTGCGTCTTCAACCATGAACAGAGGGTAAAAAGAATTCATTATAGTAGAATTAAACTTGCCGAAAGTATGGATTTTAGAACCTAGAAACAATAGATACAAGTATCTAGGCATACTACAGTACGGTGGAAAAGTATAAAAACAATATGTTCCATCTTCCAGGAATGTATTTAATATGTAAAACTGGTACATTCAATAATGTTACACCGCTATATTTAGTGGTTATTTAAGCAATGACTTCGTGGATGATTAATGAATTGGATGGGTGCTAATGAAGGAGCAAAAACAGAAATCTGTCCTATACGACCATTACCTATTTTTCGTCTTCGATCTTATTGTTTGTTTACATCTGGCATCTCGGATACGAAACGTTGTAACCAAATCAGTGTTGGTTATAATTTCTACAGAAAAACTGTTAGAGATAACCTTAGCAAATGATTAATAGCACTGCTAACACCATATAATAAAAAACGTTGGAGTGGCTGTTGTGGTAAGTAGCTTGCTTACCAACCACAGGGTTCCTTCTTGAGCCATGCCTGGCTCATAAGGGCCGGTTTCCCGGTTTATTTGGCGTATAGGTTCCCCATCTGGACGGGACGCCGGTCCGTCGCAGGTGAGCTGCAAGACGCAGCAGGAAAGAGTGAGAGAAAGTTGTGGCGAAAGAGTCAGCAGAAAGTTCGCCATTACCTTCTGCCGGAGCCGCGTGGAGCTTAGGTATTTCGTGTTTTTTCCGTGCCCTATATGAATTTTGTTCTTCTGTTAAATACATTTTCCCGATGCTCCTTGAGGAGAATTCAATATTAGCTGTTATTTCATACCTGTCCTTAAATTCATTACCTAGCCTAATTATGTTATTGGTTTCATGGGCGCAAACTTGGGCAACATATAAAGGGGTGCTGAAAAGTTCCTGGCTTTAAGAGCATTGCGAAAGGCTTGGTTGATGGCCCGACCTTCCGAATTCTTTTATGTGGCTTAGAAAAACCGAAGGACCGCTGCAGTCAGAGAGAGGAAAATGTTGAATAAAACCATAATTAACTGATCCTTCTGTATTCTCTTTAACACAAAGCCAACACCTTTTCAGCCACCCGTGGTAGTTACTGATCTCTTCCGCTTGTCACAATACGTGTTTCATATGACATCAATACAGATTTGAGACCACGACCACCATCCTTGAGTGGGAAATATAGCCTGTCTACATCTCCATTCGAGTTGAAGTTTCCTGTTATACTCAGCAGCTTACTAGTTCGAACATCTATCTCACTTAGGTCTTGTAGTGACCCGTTCAGAAGGTGTGAGAACGAGCACTACAAAGATGTAGGCAATATGCTTGTTGTAAGCTGAGAGTCCTAATGATCATATTTGCATTTTACAGAGCTATTCTCCTTCTCTTCTGAACTCGACCCACGCCAGTGGATGCATTGTATTGTTTTGTTCAAGATTATGTGCTTGTGTGCGTGTGTGTGTGCGTATGTGTATCTGATTGGGCCAAACGCTCACCTATCAATATCAGCCAAATTTTAAGAATATAGACTTTAACTGTCCAATACTACATATATTTATAAATAAACCAGTTAGATTAAGAGTTAGATACCAGGTGCGTTAAAAATATATCGGACTTTGTTTTTTCCCGTCGAAACTAATGTCGTGTGGGTAAAATACTTTGAGGCCACCCTTTCTGAGCATGCGTGAAGTTTTTTGCGACAGTAGGCCGCGTCAGTTCCCGCTTGGTACGCTTAGAGTAGAGACGTGAGGTGCACGCTCGGCGGATTTTCGTTTCCACGCACGATGACCAAACGCATCAAGCCGAAACCATAAACCCATGCTTCATCACCAACGATGGTGGTCTTTATGAAGCCTGGTTCGGGAATAACACAGACCAGCGTGCTCTGAGCGATTTCCATGCTGCTCCGGCATCATCTTGGGATCGAATTTTGCCCACCCTCTTCACATGCACAAATCCTCCATTATAATGGAATGCACAGATTCTCTGCTTATTCCTACTTCGTAAGTAATATCCTAGATTGTTACTTGATGGTCTTCCATGGAAATGCATTGGACCGTCTCAACTGGCGCTTCGTTTCGGCTTACAGATGGCGTACCTGAGCGTGCCACGTCTCCACTGAAGTCTCGCCATGTTTGAAGTGTTTGTACCACTTTTTGATCTGAATTTTGCTCGTGCTATCATCACCAAAGAACTCCTGAATTCTCTGGACGTTTTGAGTGTGAAATTAACCAAGCATTTCGTAAAACTTGTTACAATATCTCTGCTCGAATGCGTTCGGTCATCCTGCTTGAAAACGAAAATCCGACGGACGCCCACTACACGTCTCTACTCTAGGTATAACAGATGAGAACTGATAAAACCTACCGGCGCGAAAATTTTCAACTCTAACCCAAAGGATTTTCCTCACGCAGCATTAGTTTTAGCAGGAAAAATAAAGTCGGATACCTTTTGAGCGCTCCTCGTAGATAATAGATAGATAGACAAACAGACAGACAGAAAGCAAGAGAGAGAGAGAGAGAGATGGCTGTTTGTGCAAATATGTTCGTGTGTGTGTCGATATTTGTAAATTATAACTTCTGTGTTTACTGTATTACGGTTAGGAAAGTGGCAGAGAAAGTGAGACACAGAGCGATAGAAACTGTGAGAAGAAAAGTTTTAGTATGGAATTAGGTAACAGTGGTGTGGATATTGGTTTAATTTAGCGTTGTAATATAATTTTACGTTTAGTATGCTTATGTAATTGGTCATATTACGATTGCATAATTGTAGAAATGTACGATAATTATATAAGTTCACTGACCTTTATAATAGTTATAGCAATATGCTGGTATGTTGAGTACAAAAATAGAGATACGCAAATATACAGTGAAACTCTAAATAATAATGTGTTTGCTGAATGAAAACATCTGCAACTTGATTGCAGTTTTCTTGTAAATAAAACGAGACAATAAAAATCTGCCTAATGGTTAAATAGTTTGTTTTGCAACCACAAAGACTCCGCTTTCGATTCCTCTATACGTCCTCTGTGGAAGATGTCACAGTATATAACCTCCAGGTGATCTATAACTTGCAAGAGTATTTAGGCAAATGAAAAAACTGTATCGACTGATTGTACTTGAGAATCATGTCAAATGTATACATATATAAAGAAAGTTTGGAAAATCACTTACTAATTCAATAAGAGATCCATTTGTGCGTGTGTGTATACATACGTATAAATATATATATATATATATATATATATATATATATTTAGGCGGAAAATGAGAGTTGAAAGTGTTGTGGTGCACTGTCTTTGTGCTTTATTAATTACCTGAGAACTTAAGATACAAATATGTAAATAAGATGGAAACCATGAATTTCCTTTCGTACGCATTCGTATACAACGATGTAACGACGTAAAAGAGTAGATCTGTATTTGAATTTTCCTCTCTCGATACAACCTTGTTTGTTGGAGGAAATGAGATGAGAGAAATCCCTTAATCTGGCGTTCCTTGTAGTGTGGATTTTCTTGAAATTGTCCTTTAGTGCAGCCGTTTAAGAACACGGTTACCAGACATTTGATTGCAGTTTCGAAGTCATCGTCTAAAAGCTCTCGCCGCGACATTTGTATGTTCTTGCTCCGACCTTCCTTGCAGGGTAGAGTGGATGATAGGTATTTTAGGGTTGATGTCATTCAGATAAGTAATTATACTGTTCAAAAAGGTAGGGCATTCTTTAGGGATCCCGCTTTCTCTCGAATGACCAACATGCTTGGCAAGAGATTGGCGCATGTCATAAATACTCTGGTAGATGTTACACAAACATGTGCTATACCAAATACAGCCTTCGCCTCAGGCGTGGTAAAGAACCTGGCATAGACAAGGGTCCTGATATTTAGATCGGTCGAAAGTTTTTCGACGGGGTTCACCCTCAATGTTTGACGGCTATCCTCACGACGACTTGTCTAAGTACTAGTTGTGCACAGATGTAATCTGTTTGTTTATTGCCCACAAGGGGCTAAACATAGAGGGGACAAACAAAGACAGACAAACGGATTAAGTTGGTACTTAATTTATCGACCCCGAAAGGATGAAAGGCAAAGTCGACCTCGGCGGAATTTGAACTCAGAACGCAACGACAGACGCAATACCGCTAAGCATTTCGCCCGGTGTGCTAACGTTTCTGCCAGCTCACCGCCCTATTGTGCACAGATGTAATCGACTAGCCCCTCCCTTAAATTTCTAGGCCCCGTGCTTACAGAAGAAAGGATTATTATTATCATTATTGTTACTCTTTTACTCTTTTACTTGTTTCAGTCATTTGACTGCGGCCATGCTGGAGCACCGCCTTTAAGTCGAGCAAATCAACCCCAGGATTTATTCTTTGTAAGCTTAGTACTTATTCTATCGGTCTTTTTGCCGAACCGCTAAGTTACGGGGACGTAAACACACCAGCATCGGTTATCAAGCGATGTTGGGGGACAAACACAGACACACAAACATACACACACACACACACACACACACACACATATATATATATACATATAGAGACAGACAGACGAAAGGACGGACGGACGGACGGACGGATGGATGTACGGATGAATAGATGGATTGATGGGTTTATAGATAAATAGATAGTTAGACAAACAGATGCATTTATGTATATGTACAAACCCACACACTCAGAGTTGTGTATGTATCTGAGTCTGTGCTCTGTGTGTGTGCGCGTGTGTGTATGTGTGTTTGGGTGTGTGTGGGTGTACCCTCTCACGAATTCATCCGAAGAAATTTGTTAATATATCTGCGTAAATATTATGCTTAAAATTTTATCGCAATTTATTACATGTAGCACCGATCAAAGAAAGTCTGATGGCGCACACTTTCTGCGATAGCTCGTTTCTTTCTGCATAACCATGACTACTTTCCGATTTCTGAAGTTAATGCGAAAATTCCTTACATAAATTTTTATCAATCAGTTTTGTAGCTCGTTACTACATAATTTGTTGTCAATCCTATGATAATTGTACGTTAATAAATTTTCATGTTATAATGAAAAATTATCTAAACCTCACATCTACTCTATGTCGATTTCTTCCATCAAAATAGCTTACAAAAAGGTGGAGCCTCATGTGTTTCAATAACATTTACTACATTCATAATAAAACTACATTTTATTACTGTAATCGATTATATTTCTAGCACTGATGCTATCTTCTGTCAAAAATATATATTTCGCAGACATAACAAATTTTGCGCCTGTAAATTCTGCTGTTGTTCTTACTCAAAGAGTATACGGAATTATCATACATAACAATTAAATCCATTGCCACACCAGTTGTATTCTTTTCTTGTTTCTTAAGTCGTGACAAAGTTTTAACTCAAAAGATGTATACTATACACTAAACAACAACCTATTTAAGTAAAATATTATATTACTTTCAGCTAATCCTATTATAAACGCCATAATACCTGGCCTGTGTCTCTAAAGCAGACGATGTTTTGATAATTTTGCGAATTCTCTGTGCGCACGCACATGCACACACATTGACATTTAGACATATTCTATATGTAAGTGCACGATCGTGTGAATGAGGGTGTGTATATATTTATTCATACATATATACATATACATATAATACATATGTTTGTGTATATATATATATATATGTATATATATATATATATATATATATATATATATATATATAACCCCCACCACCCTGCCCTGTCCCTAGCCATATTCGGTTGGCTAATATCCCTTATATTACGGAGCAGTCACTGTCTATATCTCATTTAGAGAATTATTATTGCTATATATATATATATATATATATATATATATATATATATATATATAATATATATATATATATATATATATATGTATAACTATATATATATATATATATATTATATATATATATATGTATAACTATATATATATATATGTAGGTATAACTATATATACATACGTTTATATATTTGTAGATTTTTTATGTGAAGTCGTGTGTTGAAACAGATATTGTTATATTTCGGAATAGTCATTTTGCCAGTATAGCCAATAAAAACACACGCACTATATATTTGGTGTTATTTTGCTTCAGTGTTACAAAATAACAGCAAATATATAGTGCGTGTGTTTTTATTGGCTAAACTGGCAAAATGATAATTCCGAAATATAACAATATATATATAGGGTGAGTTTACGAAAAAAACAAAAGACGAAGACAGCTGGTGTACAAAGCAAACAGATGTAATAGTATAACGCTCAGGAATAGAAAAAGTCTTTTACTTTTCGAGCCTACGCTCTTCTATAGAAAGGTACACAGAAAAATCAAGGAGAGAAGCAAGGAGAGAAAAAATGTGTGTAGTGGCTAACGGTCTATCATGGCGTCATATACATACATATATACATACATACATACATACATACATACATACATATATATATATATATATATATATATATATATATAAAATAACAAAGGGTAAAATTAATTAATTAAAAAGTAATCAGTAATTTCACCAAGTAGAATTCGGCATGAAAAAGACCATTTCATGGTAAGCTTAAGTAATACTTTATAATTAGGGTTCAGCAAAGATTTGCTTCACCACATACCGAAGTTTAGAAATAGCAGTCAAAAAATCTTAGCTATTCCTTCTACTTTAGAAAAACTAAAGTACTTGAAAACAATCCACCCATGCAAAAGGGAAAAATAACGAAAATCAATCGATATTAGGTTACCCACGTACGTGCGTTTCCGGAATTAGATCGGCATAAAGTAGAAGGAATAGCTAAGATTTTTTGACTGCTATTTCTAAACTTCGGTATGTGGTGAAGCAAATCTTTGCTGAACCCTAATTATAATGTATATATATATATATATATATATTATATATATATATATCGGAGTAAACACATAAATGTGAAACAAGGTGGAAAGAAGAGTACTCAAATACCAGTGGTAGAGTAATATGCTTTATTTAAAGCAGCAGAAAATTCAACAAAACCTGTTACTCTGAGTTTCCCGTTGCCGTTCATCGGACCGTTTTTGCTAGAATCTTGATGAACGCCAACGGGAAACTCACAGTAACAGGTTTTGTTGAATTTTCTGCTGCTTTAAATAAAGTATATATATAATATATATATATATATATATAATATATATATATTATATATATATATATGCGTATAAATGAGAGATACGGACTTTGTAGTTTCTAGCTACCTCGCCTACTCCTTTCACTGCTGTCAGTTTAAAGGTTTCAAACAATTAGGAGACTGACACTCGTATAGTACAAGCATTTGTTACTAAAAAATATGATGCGCAATACTTCAAAAAGTAACTTTTTTCTCCGTGTC
>NC_043011.1:17316661-17321661 GCF_006345805.1 Octopus sinensis | reverse complement strand
ACGCACCAGCATCGGTTGTCAAGCAATGCTAGAGGGACAAACACAGACACACAAACATATACACACACACACACACATATATATATATATGTATATATATATATATATATATATATATATATATATAATATATATATATATACATATATACATATATACGACAGGTTTCTTTCAGTTTCCGTCTAGCAAATCCACTCACAAAGCTCTGGTTGGGCCGAGGCTATAGCAGAAGACACTTACCCAAGATGCCACGCAGTGGGACTGAACCCGGAACCTTGTGGTTGGTTAGCAAGCTACTTACCACACAGCCACTCCTGTGTGTGCTTATGTGTGTGTATGTGTGTGTGTGCGTGTGTGCACGCGTGTGTGCGTGTGTGTTAATGGATGGATGCACTTTTGTGCGTGATAGATAATGTTTCTCTACTACATTGGCATCGCAGGCTAAAATTCTCTATTTCCACGTATTGTCAATGCGATAAACATTTCGATATAGCGTGAGAAGGTGACATTACTTGTGTTCATAGCTCCCTCCTTTATTACTGGGTTTGAGAAAATTGATAGCATTCACCTTGATATTGTCCAAATCGATATCTGAAAAGAACACACGGACAAAGTTGGAAGACACAGCAATTGAGCGCACTAAGTATAAATGATTTGATCCTTTTATATAAGTAGAACCAAACAGAAACTATTTGAAATAATCTGTCTGTCAAGTGATATTAAAATATATGTTATATGAAGATAATGATCGTAAAATATCTGTAACATAATTTTAAATCTAGGTTATTAGTATCTGATGGAATGATCTGATATTGAGAATGATCTGCATTTTCATTAGCTACACATTTTGCTTCATATGCAACCAATTAACTACTGAACCGCTAATTAATATCACAGATGAAAAACCAATGTTGTGTCTGGGGAGAGTAATTTTCTTTTTGTGCCTCATAATGTAACACACTCACCGGTAAAATTTACACTTATTTCTTATTTTTATTTTCCTAAAATTTTCGTTGCGTCTTGCAACCTCTTCAATAGTCAGACACAACCAAAATGTTAGGAAAATAAAAATATGAAATAAGTGGAAATTTGACCGGTTAGAGTGTTACATTATAAGACACAAAAAGAAAATGACTCTCCCCAGACACAACAGAATGTGCTTCAACACACGAACCCATATAAAGAATCTTGCAAACCAAATCCCAAAACGAAAAACCAATGATTATATTTTAAGTTCAATCCCAGTAAGAGATATTGCCCTCATACACGATCGTTTTATCAGTTCATTCCCCAATAGTATCCCCTTGTAAACAAATAATTCATATTGATTGTTTGTAACAGGTCAAGTCATCAAGTACTGCCATGATATCTGTTCGCCAACGTCGCATTACTACGTCATAAAAGAATAGAATAATTTTCTGTTCTACAGAAAACAACCACCCAAATAAAATATATATTTTTTTATTACTCACAAGGGGCTAAACATAGAGGGGACAAACAAGGACAGACAAAAGGATTAATCGATTACATCGACCCCAGTGCTAAACTGGTACTTTATTTATCGACCCGAAAGGCAAAGTCGACCTCGGCGGAATTTGAACTCAGAAAGTAACGACAGACGAAATACCGCTAAGAATTTCGCCCGGCGTGCTAACGACTCTGCCAGCTCACCGCCCTCTACCCAAATAAAATATATACTAATAATAATTTGTTTTGTAATTAGTAATGAGAAATATATATTCCCAAATTTAAAGTATAAAAACATGCATATACACAGGTACAGGAGCGGCTGTGTGGTAAAAAGCTTGCTTGACAACGACATGGTTCCGGGTTCAGTCCCACTGCGTGGCACCTTGGGCAAGTGTCTTCTAGTATAGCCTTGGGCCGACCAAAGACTTATGAGTAGATCTGGTAGACGGAAACTGAACGAAGCCCGTCGTATATGTGTCTGTGTCTGTCTGTCTGTGTTTGTTTCCCCCACCAAAGTACAAACACAGAAACCGTTAGAATAAGTACTAGGCTTACAAAGGATAAGTCCTGGGGTCGATTTGTTCGACTGAAGGCAGTGCCCCATCATGGCCGCAGTCAAATGACTAAAAGATGTCAAAGAATGGAAGAATATATGTATACACACATATGCACACGCATATACACTCATCCAAAAATAGTCATGCTTCCATGTACATAAACTTGTATATATGAACGTGCGCGCACCACCACTCCACATATATATATATATATATATATATATAGTTATCGCCATACTAATATGGCATTCTTATAAAAATAAGAATAAAGCTGTCCGCTTATAAGCTCCATGAGGCCATCGCCTTAAGTTAGCTATTTGATACACAAACTGTATCCATATAACCTTCGAACAAGGGAGGTCAGTCGCTCCACACTACTTGATCGACAGCTACAGACGCGTTTCGGGGTATTGCCCCTTTTCAATGTAGCGTAGTCAGACCAGTAGGTGTCGCTTCTGACAATCCCTGTTCGAAGGTTTTATTTACCTAGTTTCAGTGGAATACATCCACTTGTTTTCAATAATAGAAATATTAAAATTACTAAGTCTCTCTAAAAGAGAACACGGCAGCGTTCCTGGAAATTAATAGTTATCGCCATACTAATATGGCATTCTTATAAAAATAAGAATAAAGCTGTCCGCTTATTAGCTCCATGATGCCATCGCCTTAAGTTAGCTATTTGATACACAAACTGTATCCATATAACCTTCGATAACTATTAATTTCCAGGAACGCTGCCGTGTTCTCTTTTAGAGAGACTTAGTAATTTTAATATTTCTATTATTGAAAACAAGTGGATGTATTCCACTGAAACTAGGTAAATAAAACCTTCGAACAGGGATTGTCAGAAGCGACACCTACTGGTCTGACTACGCTACATTGAAAAGGGGCAATACCCCGAAACGCGTCTGTAGCTGTCGATCAAGTAGTGTGGAGCGACTGACCTCCCTTGTTCGAAGGTTATATGGATACAGTTTGTGTATCAAATAGCTAACTTAAGGCGATGGCCTCATGGAGCTAATAAGCGGACAGCTTTATTCTTATTTTTATAAGAATGCCATATTAGTATGGCGATAACTATTAATTTCCAGGAACGCTGCCGTGTTCTCTTTTAGAGAGACTTAGTAATTTTAATATTTCTAATATATATATATATATATATATATATATATATATATGTTATATGGATGGATGGACGGACGGATGGATGGAAGATAGGAACAGTACCAAAACCTTGGCATGAGAATGGTATAATCCTCATTTATAAGAGAAAACGAGCACGAGATAAAGGTGGACATTCAAAAGGAATCACACTCGTACGCACTGCCGGCAAAATACATTCTGAGGTTCTCCTTGCACGGTTAAACGATAAGTTTTCACCGAATGTTCTCCCAGAACCTCAATGTGGTTTCAGGCTGAATAAATGGGGCAATGGATATGATTTTTCCTGCTCGTCAGATGCAAGAAAAATGACGAGAACAATATCTATATGTAGTCCAAGCTGTTTGTTGATTTAACAAAGGCCTTTGATATAGTGGATAAGCATGCACTATGAGAGGTTTTGCATAAGCTGCCCAATACATTTCTTGAATAAAATATGATCTTTTCGTAATGACATAGATGCATTTAACGTTGGAGGTGTTCTTTCAGAATCTCTTTAAGTGGAAAATGGAGTGAGACAAGGAGATATTCTTGAACCGACGTTATTTTCTCTATACTTTTCGGTTGTGTTTGCTGATGCATTCAAAAATTGTATATATACAGAGAGTGTATATATACTCATTTTAGAAACACTGGTAAACTATTTCATTTGAAAACGTTCTTGGCAAACCAAAGATGCGTACATTTCTAACAAGCGATTTATTGTATGCAGATGACTGTAATTCGGTAACACATTCAGTCGGTGTCATGCAGCACCTAACATCTGTTATATGGTCAGCTGAGTATCAAAGAGACCTCAATGTAAACGAAACATGCTTTTCAAAGATTTAGCAAGTAGTCTTCTAAATCATTTCAAAATGATGCAAAAAAACTGGGAGAATGATGCAATGGACCGACCAAAATGGGGAGAAGAATCTGAGAAGGCTCTTCCTTGTTTGAAGATAATAAGCAGAAACATGCACTTATAAAATGAGAGGCAAGAAAGGATTTGTCTGTAGCCAATAATCCTTTTCTCCAAACTTGTGATATATGCAAGAATATTTGTCTCTCCCAAGCTGGATTGGTTGGGCATAAGCGGAAGCTTTTATTTAGACCCTATACTGACTTTTCACACTCACATTCTGATGAATTATCTTGTTTGTAATAAGGACTGCAGAAGTAGATTTGGGTTGACAAGGCACATAAAGTGTCACAATAAAAATTTCCAGCAGTTTTTACAGCAATATCAAACATTTTGATGTTTCTAGTCACTTGGCTGCGCACCATATATCTTTTCTGAGCTGCAATGTGGTGTCAAATCAAAAGTCAACGTCACCACCAATTTCTTTCGCTATATTCTTCATATTACATAGTACATGTACAACAACACTAGATTATAAGCAGGTGTATGACTCACACACCTGCTTAGAGTTTCTTGTTAGCAAGAAAGTCTTTCCTATAACATCTTTTTGGTTGCTGGAATGCATATCGGTCCTCGCATCTGCAAGAGCTTCATTCCTCTACTCCTCTGAAAACACGTTGAATTATCTTTCTTTTTCTAATTTTTTATTTGTTTTAAGGAGACCCAACTCATGCTAAATACTTCTCTTTGGTTGGTAACATTAGTAAATATAGTGTTGATACTGTCTACCATACGAAAATTTTGTGAGGGTAACAGCGGCAGCTGTGAGGATTCCGTTACTTCCACTTCAGCAAGAATAGTATAGCAGACTGATGCATCTGCTAATAAAGTGAGCAAAACGATAGACAAATTTATTTCCTAAAACCAATACTTTCTTCTTAAATCACAAGTGCCCGTTTTAAAACTATTTT
>NC_043011.1:17209161-17309161 GCF_006345805.1 Octopus sinensis | reverse complement strand
ATGGAAACTATTTAGAAGTTTGTCGGGTGGGTTGTAACTGTAATTTAAAAGGTACAGCAAAGCCACACATTGTGTCATGCTTATAGACATATAGTGCTAAAAACACTGAAAAATATCGGCAGCAAGCAAAGGTTGCCCAGCTTTGGTGATGGAAATGTTGGACCAAGATTTCTGCTTTTTATCTTCTTCAGCAGCGAATTGCCTCATATCAAATAAAGATCATCTGCAAGCTGATATAGTACGTTTCAAATTTTGGTACAAGGCCAGCAAGCTCAGAGGAGTGGGGAAATCAATTATATCAACTCCAGTCCTAAACTGATTCTTATTTTATTGATCCTGAAAGAACGAAAGGCAAAGTTAACCTCGATGGTATTTGGACTTAGAACGTAAAGACGGACGAAATGTCGCTAAGCATTTTGTCTGGTGTACTAATGATTCTGCAAGCTAACCACATTGAAGCTGATATGGTTAGACAGTAATTGGAAGGTTCCTGATGTTCCATTTCAATGACAAGCTGAACAGAAATTCACTATTAGTAACAGGAGCATTGTTAGTTCAAAATTAGTCATCTGTATACATACAGAGTAGGTACGATGAGGACTTACTAGACTGCAGTATTTGTCTTGAGAAGATATCTCTTATAGGGGCATAGAGTTAAAAACACTATCGATGCATTTCTTCAGTGTGCCTAACAATTAACAATAACAAATTAGTTGAGGCTATACATTTTTATACGTTGTATATATTATAAACAGCTTTTGTTTAAAACATGTTGTATTTAAAAACTTGTCCAAGTTTTAATTGTCTTTTTATTAAGCTTTTATCAATATCACGTCATCAAGAAGAGACTATGAAATCCTGGAAACTGTGATAATGGATTTTGGAAAATGTTTTGTATTGTTAAAAATAAGCTGCAAGTAATTCCTATGAATTACATCCTTAGCAAGAAAAACTCCTAAAATTGTTTTGTGTTTACAGTATAACATGCATATACACACATACGTGCGTACATACGTGTATATGTTTGTTTATGTATGTATGTATTATCAGTATCATTTAACGTTTGTTTCCCATGCTAGCGTGGGTTAGATGGTTTAACTGGAACTGGTAAACCGGAGAGCTGCACTAAGCTCCAGTCTGTTTTGGCTTGGTTTCTACGGCTGGGTGCCCTTCCTAATGCCAACCACTCCACAAAGTGTACCAAGTGCCTTTTTTGTATCACTGGCACTGGTGCCTCTAACATGTCACTGGTATAGGTACCTTTATGTTTCACCAGCTCGGGTGCCTCTAACATGTCACTGGCATGGATTCCTTATATGTGCCACTAGCACAGGTGCCATGTATGTGTATATGTAAATGTGGGTTTATTTGGTGTATAGTTCTTTTGTGGACCAGAATGTATACATTCACACACATACTATTTGAAATATTTTCATTTTACTCATCAACTATCGAGATTTTTACCTCTTTCAGGTTTAAACTTTTATTCAAAACAATACTATTATTTCACCCTCAATACTATGAATTATTATTTTTAACAATATTAGCAATGCAGGAAATACCAATTTCCCAATTATCACACAACGGTTGATAAAAAAGATTTCCATTAGCATACAGGAATCAATACACAAATTTACGACAATTATATCTGCATAACAAAATAAAAGTAACACTTCCACAAAAAAATTTACATTCAAAACAAAAATGGAACTAAGATAATCATCGATGATATTTTTATTTATCAATATGCAATTAATATTTATTAACAATAAATTAGTCTACAAGTTATGTTGTTGTTCTTGTTGTTGTTGAGCTCAGGTTGACTTGGACTGAGAGTTGTGATCAAAGAGTTCCAGCTTTGCCTTTCCTGTCTTTTTAGAAGTGCGTCTACATCTACATTATTTGATATCTACTTTAACTTTTTTCCAAACAATAGGGAGTGGGTGTGTATGTGAGTGATTTACGGGAGGTTTAACTGCTATTTCTAGCAGGCTGGATAGCCACATAGGTATTCCTTGTATTGGGTCAATTGGAATGTTTCTTTTGATTAAATGAGAAAATAAAAATAAAATATAGGTTCAATCATGTCTGTGTGATAAGAAGTTTGCTTCCCTACCACAACTTTCTGGGTTCAGTCCTGTTTCATGGCACCTTGGGCAGCAACTGTCTTTGGTTAGCCTCATGTTGGCCAAACCCTCGTGAGAACATTTGGTAAACAGAAACTACAAGCAGCCTGTCGTATATATTCGTATATATGCATGTATATTGTTGTGCAAGAGTACCACGCACCCTGGCGAGAATAGATTGGACCACTACATATAAATAGTAGCGGTCTGCATTGGATTGCTGGTTCTCAAAAGATTGTTGAGTTGAGGCAGTTGATGGCCTTTGCCGAACAGCTGTTGTCGGATGCGGAAAGAGTACGACTCTCGTCCGAGTTCATGATAAAGATTGTACCAGCTTCCTCTTTTGCCAAAGAAAAGAAGGTAGCTTTTCTCAGCGTGGTAACCATACTGAAAGATGTGGTATGGAAGACGTTTGCGAAAGGGATTGCGACAGGTCAATTCATCTCCGGACGTGGGCTGGTGAATTACTTTCGCTGCCCATCTGTCCAGCAAGATCCGTCTGGAGAGGAGGAGCCTGCCGCAAAAAGAGTTTGGAAAAAGATGGACGACAGTAGTAAGAAAAATGAGAATGCACGAAGGCTGTGCTTGCACGGTCGGCCGGAGCATAAAAGAAGGAAAAAGATTACCAAAAAGGGATAACCAGCCGGTGAGTTAACTCACTAACCCGGACCCAAAACTCATCCGATCATCATTTATATTTATATTTTTAACCCTCATTCACAATATATGTAAATCCATCCGGTTTTTCACACTGTATGTAAGAAGCGAGTTTGTACTATGAATGTCCCTTGTCTGTCCTTGTAATGTCCCCTCTATGTAAAACCTTTATAGGTTAATAAAGAAATATCTCAAAAGATTGTTGTCACGTTCCCAGTAGTTACTGGCGTTTGTTTCGATTATATTGTTATTACACTGTTGCAGTGTATTCGTTTATGCATAAGGATATAACACCTCGCGACGAGGATCGTTCAAAGCTCACTTTGGTTATTTGGCAATTTCTGCGTCATGGAAAACCTATCAGCCGCTGTAGTTCAGCTTCAAGAGAAGCAACAGGAACAACTACAGGAGTTGCAAAGATAAATACTACAACAAAACAACAACGACAATTAATTGAGTAACAGTTGGCAATGTTCGAAAATCCAGTAAGCTCATTTGCGCCAGACGGCGTGGCTAGCGCAATTTCTGAATTTACGCACGATCCGGAGGAGGATATTACGTTTTCCGCGTATCATAGAAGATACGAGAAAAAGTTTTAACAACGAATGCAAGTCATGGTCGGAGGAGCAGAAAGTAAAGCATTTACTACGCCAGGTAGCTCCTGCCGAACATGCCCAAAATGTCGAGTGAGATTGGTTTCCAAGAAACCGTGAAACTGCTTTCAAAATTTTCTTGTGATAACAGATCATTATTCAACACCAGAATTGAGTGTTCGAAGTTAACAAAAAGTGAAGAGGAAGATTTTATCACTACGCCGGAGTAGTCAACCGTATGTGCGAAAATTTCAAACTCCAGGATCTCATTCAGAATATGTTCAAATCAATTATCTTCGTGCAAGGACTTATAGCACCTGAAGATAGAGAAATTCAGGCAAGGATTCGCTCGAAAACGGAGCAAGCGAACCAGGATTTATCTCTACAGATCATCGCAGAAGAATGTTAGACGTCAGACTATTGTTAATCTTAAGCATGATGTGAAAACATATACGAGATAAAGACTGCAAAAATTCAAATGTGTCGTCCCGGGAAACACATCAAAAAATGTGTCAGTCCCAAATCCGTGTTATAGTTGTGGAGGCCTACACTAAAAAAAGGCTTGTCCGTTTAAAAACAAAATGTGCTACAGTTGTCAGAAGCTGGGACACAGGAGTTCTCACTGTAGCGCAAGACAACGAGGCTCAAACACAAAAAGTTCTAAGGTGTTTTGAGCGTAGAGTGATCTCGACGGAAAAACAAGAAAATTCGTGCGCGTAAAAATAAATTATGTGAATGCCAAATTACATTTAGACACAGGCAGTGACATCTCGATCATAAATGCGAATACTTGGAAACATACCGTAATTACGTAAAACAGCGAAAATAGCGCGCGGTGTAACGGATGATAAATTATATTTCGTAGGCAAAACGTGTATCGACGTCACATTTCGAGAAGAGACACGCGAAGCAAAATTATTCGTTGTGGCTAATGCAATTAATCTGTTTGGCACAGATTGGTTAGAACAATTCGATTTATGATACTTTCCCATAAATCTTTACTGGAATAACATAAATGGTTGTCCCTTTAAAAACAAATCTTCGGACGAAGTGAAGAAAAAAATTGAAAGAAAATCTAGTTCTATCTTGGGGGTCTAAACTGCTTTTCCAGATGAGCCATCTTTCCATGTCGCATAGACCACACTTTCCGCTGCCGTTGGTGTAGGGCCTACATTTGGCTAAAATCTTCCAATGGATGTTGTAACTGACACCTTTATCTTTTAATGACCACATATGACTGGAAAATTTTGTCGTTTTTTGTCCCAGTGCCTAAAGCTCAAGCTGACCTTAAAATTACCCTCTAAAAGTGCGGTCTATGCGACATGGAAAATGGCTCATCTGGAAAAACTTAGACACTGCTACATGTCTAAACTCAAGGACAGAACTTTTGGGATCATGCCCACACGTGATCAAATTTTTTTACGTTTTTGGTCCCCCCAAGACTACAGATAGAACTTGCTTTCTATAGTGTATCCACGCACAAGTTTTTTTATCTCATTATACCTTTTACTTTTATTTTTATTTATATATAGATATAGTTTTTTTTACACATAATTTTTTCTATACTCTACCTTCAGCACTGCATTTTTCCCTGTGCCTATATAGACGTGTATATGGAATCATTTGTACGCGCGTGTGGATGTGTGCGTGTGTGCGGGCATACGAGTATATATATATATATATATATATATATAGAGAGAGAGAGAGAGAGAGAGAGAGAGAGACGTATTTTACTCAGTGTTTTTACAATTTTTCCTGTGTTTTTTAAAAGTATGTATAATCCTTTTTGTACGTGCGTGTGTGTGTATGCGTAAATAGACGTGTGCGGGTATGTGCATATATGGGCGTGTTGTGTGTGCGTGCATAAGGGTACGTCCGTATTTGAACGTGGTTTACTCTTTGTATATTTTCTTATGCCTTTTTTCTGTATTGTTACCCTTATCCCTGTTTCTATCTTGTGCTTGTGTGTATGTAGACGTATGTATGAACATTTACGGTGCGCGTGTGTGGGGTTGTATGTATATGCATATACATTTGGAGAAAGATGCGAGTGAAGATGTGTACGTTTTTCTAGTGATGTATACGTACGCATGTGGGTTTTTCGGGCGCACATATATACGTATGAACAGGCGCACTTACGCGTATACTATGAACTTCTTACCCGCTTACATTAATTAGCGGTCATTCGAATAATGTTTTTGTCTAAATAGCGTAAATAACACAGTAATTTTCCTTTGTATAACGGTCTTTTTTCATAGCCTTTTCCCAATGGCCAGACAACTGAAGACATGGTAGTGTGGATTTCCACCTCGGCATCCGAAACTCAGAGTTTTATCTTGGCTACCGTATAATTGTCACATATTACATTTACAGATAAATTTCTCTATTTACATAATATTGAGGTCTCTTTCTTTTGTTATCTTACCGTTGTTACCAATATATATATATATATATATATATATATATATATATAAACTTACTTGGAATATAAGATATATATATATATATATATAGAGAGAGAGAGAGAGAGACATATATATAACCTCAGACATATATACATATATATATATGTACATCCACACATACACACACACATACACACACACACACACACACACACACACACACACACACACACATATATATAGGAAATAGTGGCACAAGTTACCAATTTTTGCTGCAAATAGCAGTCGATAATCGTTCGACGCTAGGTAAAGCTTCACTGAATGTATAGAGGCAAAGATAGGTGCGTGCGGTAAATATAAAAACTTTTCGTCGCACTTCTAGGAAGAACGCAAGAGAAATGGACAACCTAGTACTCGAGTTTCAGAATTTTTAGAATACGTTTGTTATCGTAAAACTGATTTGTCCTCATCAGCTAGATCCACCGAAGTGACTAAATTTAAAATATCCGCTACATCAATGTCTGTATACTCGGCCAATAACCCCAGCCATAAACAGAAGAGAGATCATTGAAAAAGTTTTATATAAAAATCTAAATACCATTACAATACAATATTATTATTTTCCAGCAAAAGAAAGCACAGTAGAAGTAGAATTATAAATAGGAATACACACACACACAACACACACACACACACACACACACACATATATATATATATATACAAATTATATACGTTTTTATTTCTTTGCAATTTACTTAATTATTGACATTTTATTGTTATTTTAATTTTGATATTTCTATTATATGTAATTTTCTAGATGGTGTAATTTAATTGTTCATTTTGAATTGATAAAAGGTGTTTTTTTTTTATTTTAATATATATATTGTATGAAATTTGATTTAGTATTTCTAAATTGAATTTTTTTCCTTCTAAGTTTTGGATTTTATTCCCTCAAATAATAATTATATATATACATACATATACATACAAACACATACATATACACTCTCACATACACACACACGTGTATATATATATATATATATATATAATATATATATATATAATATTTAAAATAAAGGATTACACCGAAGTAGCAATACTATAATTATATTTCCCCTTTTAAGACCAAAACATGCACCGATTAGTAATCGTTGCAATTACAACCCTACTACAGAACGGTCCAGTTTCTTCAGAGTGCTAACTTGATATCCCTCCGTATGGCTGTTTAATCATTGTCCTTTTATAATTCAGAGCTGCGTTTTATAATTTAGAGCTGTCCGTTAAGTCAGACACAAACAATCTCTATTTCAAGTTTTTATTAGCTAATTATTTTCAGTCAATCATTTCAAAACCTTGTATATTTTAAATGATAATTATTCATTTATACTTCACAAATGGGTATTTCCTCATGAGCAAGCATCCCAATGCTTGCTCCTGTCTAGAATTTATTACATTACCCTCGCATGTGAAAACCCTTTAAAATTCTTCTAAACATAAGTCGCATCTATATATTCCACATCTATATTGTTTTGTAATACAAATGAATTTCCATTTAATCGTATTGTTCTTGTTACTGTCCTTAAAAGACCAGATTAATTTGCTAAGATTCATTTGGAACCTTTTATTTTTGTCTTTAAATTAACTCAAACGATTTGCTAGGCTCCGCTTGAAAGTTAAGGATGTGTCACCGATGTAAAAGAATTCCTTTCCCTCAGATGTAACTATACATCTATATATAATGTTTTTAGTTTTACCCTCATTTTCCACATAACAGGATTCTTGTTAAGAACAATCGCAAAGATGGCCCTTTGTATTTCCCTCGAATTTAGTTTCAGTTTCAGTCACTGTAGAATTAAATTCATTTCCACCAAGTTCTTTATTACTATTTATTCCTTTAGATAACGTTATCTTTCTTCTATTTCTAGCTGAATTTTTATTGGATTTGACGTTATTATTTATGTTAAATTAGGGTGTTTCCCTTTCCACGAAATTTAATTTCTTAACGTTCCCTTCTATTTGACTTTCATTATTCCGTTTGACGTTATTATATTTCGAATTTGTTACACTATTCTGATAGTAATCGTTTTTTTTCTTTTTGAAATTTCGAGGCGAACCTTCGGTATATGTACCGGTGTAAGTACCGGAAGTACCGGATACATTTCAAGAAAGTGTTTTTAATATATATATATATATATATGGGGGGTTGGGGGGGGGGAGAAAAGGGTTTCTGTTATACTCTTACTCTTTTACTTGTTTCAGTAATTTGACTGCGGCCATGCTGGAGTACTGCCTTTAATCGAGCAATTCGACCCCGGGACTTATTCTTTTGTAAGCCCAGTACTTATTCTATCGGTCCCTTTTGCCGAACCGCTAAGTAAAGGGGACATAAACACACCAGCATCGGTTGTCAAGCAATGGTAGGGGGACAAACACAGACACACAAACACACACATGCATATATATATATATATACATATATACGACGGGCTTCTTTTCAGTTTCTGTCTACCAAATCCACTCACAAGGCATTGGTCGGCCCGAGGCTACAGTAGAAGACACTTGCCCAAGGTGCCACACAGTGGGACTGAACCCGGAACCATGTGGTTGGTAAACAAGCTACTTACTACACAGCCACTCCTGCGCCTATTTTCAAAAATGTAAACAAAGTCACCTATATACCTATACCGAAGCATCGCCAATTTCGATATTATTTTAACATATTGTGATGCTATAATTTGTGCAATATTATGGCTGAGACAATAACCCGATCTAATCTTATGTTGATTAAGAATTTTGTAATATTTGTGGTTTCTTGAAAAATAGTTTTGAATTGCTATATTAAACAATTTCGAAAATTGTAATCGGCCTTTGTGTCTGTGTTTGTACCCCAACTACTTAACAGGGTGTGTTTACATCCTTGTCTCGGTACCCGTTCAGCAAAAGACACCGATTGAATAAGTAGTTTGCTTTAAAAGCAAAAACACCGGGGTCAATTCGTTCAACTAAAATTCTTCAAGGTGGGGCTGCAGCATGACTGCAGTCTAATGACTGAAACAAGACAGAAGATAAAAGACAAATAAATAATTAATTAAATAAAAAGAGCGAAAATTGAACATGCTGCTCTTTGTTAGCCTCCTACTAGCTCGCTGTTTTGTTTGCAAAAAGACACAATTCATCACAATGATTTTTAACATCATTAAGTTATATCATATATTTAGTGAATCACTTTGTAACATATTTATTTACTGAACAATGTTTTCCAAACAATGGCTTATAATCATTTTATGCATTCAACATTTTTTTTACTGATTATTTTGAATACAAATTCTATTGTTGCATAACAGCGACTACAACATTGCAAATATTCAAACATGTGTACTTCAGATACATTTCAATACAAATTTCTGTTTTAGATGTAGAATTAGTCTTGTTCATGACGATTTCAGGCTTTATTTATAAATTTTCTTTTCAGTTGGACAGATGGACGCAGTGTATGTATGTATAAATGGTCTTCTATTGAGATATACTAACAATTATCATTTCTTGTTTCCAAAAATTGGTCGCATTTTTGTGCATAATGCTAACATTTTAGTGTTAGTTCAGTCTTACAAAAGGCTTTTTGTAAAAATAAAAATCACTGATGATGACTGACTGGAAAATCTAGGGTGTGTTTATTTTTGCTTGTATTCGTCTACAATTGATTTAGTTCTTTATTTTTTTAATGTGAGTAGTATATACAAAACAATAAACCAATTTGTGAACACAAGGAATAAAATTTGAGAAAAATAACGCAATAAAAGTCCATATATTACGTTAGTTTATACAACTGAATACAACATTTATGGCAATTTCATTTGTTCTCTTTGCTTTATTGAGTTCGGTGTATAAATAGATGTGAAAGCAAATTACATCATTGTTTGACCAAGTTTACATTACAAATAAAAGTCATTCAAGATACATGAAAGAATATCAACATGGTCACTAAATCTGCTTGTAGTAGCAGCCAAATCAACCTCAGTCCAGGAAACAATAGGTTATGTATTTCTAGATATAAAATGCATGTAAGAAGCAGGAAAGATCATGCCCATAAAATTTACATTGTAAGTTTTCTAATTAAGTATAACCTGGACCTAAGCAACTCACAGCGTATAATGAGGTGCTGAAAAGTTCCTGTCTGTAGAAAAAAGAAAATACAGGAAGATAAGTTAACTCTGATTTTATTCTGCAAAGGTCCATGATTTTTGTTCCCTGTCATACAGAACAATATCAGGTCTGTTAGTTTACACCAAATTGCTGTTTTTCTTGGAGTGTTCCAACAGTATTGCTTGTTTAT
Source organism: Octopus sinensis (assembly GCF_006345805.1). Taxonomy (NCBI): domain Eukaryota; kingdom Metazoa; phylum Mollusca; class Cephalopoda; order Octopoda; family Octopodidae; genus Octopus; species Octopus sinensis. Next base: position 17,299,041 of record NC_043011.1, on the reverse strand, counting down.
GAAGGTGTGAATGCATGTTGGTTCTGATATGCTTTTGATGTACAATTCAGATAGATTTACAATGCTATCTTGCAGGTAGCATTGTAAATAGTCTTTACAGCTATGCCATATCTCAGGAGCAGGCAGTATCTCATAGACATTTTGGATCAGCTTCTAACGATGTGGGTGATATCTTCCACACTGGAATAGCAGAGCCAACATATTTTAATACAACATGGAGGTTTGGTGCTCTCTTATGTAGTAGATATCATCTGTTCCTGGATAGCAAAAGCATATCGTTCTAGGTAGAATATAATGTAATCTGTCACAGGTCCAAGAAAGGCTGTTTTTCTACCAAACCTGTTGTTGTATTATAGCTTATGGTATATATATGAAAGGCGGCGAGCCGGCAGAAACGTTAGCACGCCGGTCGAAATGCGTAGCCGTATTTCGTCTGTCGTTACATTCTGAGTTCAAATTCCGCCGAGGTCAACTTTGCCTTTCACCCTTTCGGGGTCGATAAATTAAGTACCAGTTACGCACTGGGGTCGATGTAATCGACTTAATACCAAGGTCTGTCCTTGTTTATCCCCTCTATATTTAGCCCCTTGTAGGTAATAAAGAAATAGGTATATATATGAATGCATTGCTTTTTGCTGCTATAATGCCTGCTTCCCCTCCAAGCTTCTGGGTCGCATGAGACAGTAGTATTCTCAAAGAACCTGCACAGCAGTTCTTCTCCAACACTGGGTATGCATGGCGTGTAATCATTTCTTTCTTTACTATTCAGCAGATGTTGTCTGAGTGATACAATGGAACATTCAAAAACTGTTTGGACTGATAGTATACCTCTACCAAAATCATTTCATCTCACATAGATGCTATCACCCTGGAATAAGCCTGTTGATAGCTTAATTCTGTTTATAACAACAGGTGTTTGGTTTAATAGTTGTCAGTGATAACTGTGTGGACCATGTTGTGGTCAGTCTTTCAATAGTATTCACTATAGCAGCTGGTACTTTGGCAAGGTGTAAAGATTTTATCATCCGTGAGGGTGTCACAGAGTTAAATGCCTTCTTGGAGTCTAGCCATAATGTTAAGAGACTACAGCAATGTTGCTTCACCTCCTTAAGGACAGTTTTGTTTAGGAGGAGCTGTTCAGCACAGCCCCAGACTCCTTTCTTTTCCCCTGCCTATTCTTCAGATACCACACCATTTGTTTAGCAGTGGTCCTGAAGAAACATATTTAGACAGCCTGTGTTTATTTTGTACGTAACGTTCAAGCATGCTATGGGTCAATAGTTTTTGGTCCACAGTTCTTGGGAATGAGAGTAATTTTTGCAACCATCAGCCCATCTGTTATATCTAGCTCAGCAGTTATTGTTTTTTGTTTTGCTTCTTAATTGGGTCATGGGAATTTCCCTGTAGAACGCGATCCTTTTGTATTAATAGCCTACTATTAGGTCTCTCCCAGGTGATTTTCCATTCAACAGTTTCATAATAACCATCAGGAATTTTTCACTGGTGATGTCATATGTTTTGGAGAGGCATTTACACAATATTCACTTTATAGTTGTTTAACCATGCTGCATAGTGAATGTATTCTTCGTTTCCATTCCAAATTCCCTGCCAGCATGACTCTTAGTCTTCCTGGCAAGGAGCATTTACTACCTTGATGGTAACACCTTTCATAATGTAATATACAGCTTGCAGGTTTCTCTTTTACTCTTTTACTTGTTTCAGTCATTTGACTGTGGCCATGCTGGAGCACAACCTTTAGTCGAGCACATTGACCCCAGGACTTATTCTTTGTAAACCTAGTACTTATTCTGCAATCTGCAATAGTTGAATCTCGGTTCTTTTGTTGCATTGGTGTATGTGTAGTAATCGTCCAACCCATGCTAGTATGGAAAGCGGACTTTCAACGATGATGATGATGATGTATGGTTGTGTGTGTGTCTGGCTTTGTGGACTGTTAGTACCCTTCACTGCTTGACAACCAGTGTGCTGGTTCGTTCACATCCAGATAACTTAGTGGTTTGGCAAAATATACTGTTCAAATAAGTATAAGACTTAACAAGAAAAATGTACTGGGGACAATTTATTGAAATAAAACCTTCCAAGCTGGTGTCTTAGTATGATTGCAGTCCAATGACTGAAACAAATAAAAAGTAAAAAGATGAAAAAGGTAAAAAGATATATATGCGTGGACAGAGACACACATACACATAAGCACAAACACACAGAGACACAACACAGAAACACACAGAGTCATATATTCATACACATACTTTCATTTTCATCAGAGTGTAGTGTGATTAAACAATAGTGTGCTAAAAGTGTAAAGCTAGATGTATGTTTGTAACAATAGCTCTTACCATAAAGCTAGATTTACGAATGTTAACAATCAATTACAAATTCGTGACTTTGATAAAATATTCAGCAGAATGTGGTAAAACTTCAAAAGAATTTCTTACTATATCAATACCGATTTTATAGTACTGACAAAATTAGCACCAAACCTTCATGACTGTTAATCAAAAATATGAAACTAAAATAGCAGATTTATAGTTATAAAAATAGTAAAATTTACAAAGGGAATTGACAAGTGAAGTTGTAAAATTTTAAACAGTTTGCTTTAAAGTGGTCTTTCTCATATAAAAGTGAGAATTGCAAAAGGGTGGACGAAATAAAAATGTTTTTAATTATTTTAAAGTTGTACAATATCGTGGCAAATGAAAAAAATACTTTAGTTGCAATTATTTTGTGTACTCATTAGTAAAGACAGAACAGTTAATCAATATTTGTTTGTGTGGGTCCTTGTATTTCTCCCTTTGAATGAAATTGCCCTTTAGTGCTTAGGTCCCTCTTCTATTATTTCCTAATCAAATCTCTCAGGTGGTGGGCACTGAAAAAGTTTGAACACTTTTAAGCTGGTCACTAACTTATTGTTTTTCTGATGACGATGATGATATATCATAGCGTTTCATCATTCAGTGTTGAGAATATAACATATAAAATGCATACATTTGTCTGGTAGGTAATCTCGTATTGATATGTTTCCTTGGTCATTAATCATTTTGCCATGACAAAAAAAAGCTACAAAAACAAAAGGCAAGAAAAAAAATAGCAAACAATAAAAAGCAACCAAAGATGACATAATTACTTCTCAATAATGTCCATACTTGACTCATTTAACTTGCCATTTCAGAGAAGCATTCAGCTTTTATCACCTTGCTCCACCACACAACAAAATACAAAAAAGAGAAATTTTCACTTTTTCCACTAAAATTGCTCCAAAAGAGATAAAAAATATATATAACACAGTAAAACAACACCAGACAAAGTAATGTATGGATATAATGCAAAATGTTATCATAAGAAATTAAGCACAAGAAAAAGCACCACCAAACATTAATGTCTCTGCATTATATTCAATATTTTCTTTGTTCTGATTACACAAGAGCATTTGACCAGAACTACAGATGTTCTTTTCTGTTCTGATATGAAATGCTGCATTGAATAAACAGATGCAATTAACCACAACATTAGTCTTCATATGTTATATACAAAACCATATATCCTGGCTATAGCTGCTTATAACAACAATTTACAATACTGATAGCAACAGACTGCAGCTGCAAAGAGGTTAATAATTTTCACACTGTGTTCCTGTTGTTTTATTTTTCTATACCATTTTTATTCTGACATTTCCAGTTCAGAATATTTGTTTTCTTTAATTAGTCTTCTGTGACAAAGCAGATATCCTGTCTGTCTCTCATAAAATGAATAATATTTTGTATCTGAAATACCACCTGAAATGAAGTTAATTATATCTCTTTGATCTTCCACACATATTTTTATGACATTGTAACGGTTAAATAACTGAATTTGACTTTCTAAATATGAGGAAAGAAAACATATGGATGGTAATTTATTATTTTTTTTTTGTGTTCATTTATGTACATCAATGTAATATGAAGATATAAAATATGGATCAAATATTTGATATAATCAATAATTGATAAAAGGGGAGAAGAAAAAAAAAATCTTTATTATTGATATTGTTTTGAAATAATTTTTATTTTATTTTTGTGATAATAGGAGCAAGACATTGTGGCACAGTTTTACTGTGAAATTCACGTTCTGTGAGTATGTGAAATTATTCATGTAATTATAAAAAATAAAGGTGGTGGTGGGGAAATCAGAAAAGCAGTGGGGTGTTGGGAACTGTGATTATGGTGGTAAGAGGGGTTATCTTATTAATGAAACTATTTTTGACCTTGTATTATTGATCAATACCATAACCTAGATATGAAATACCAGTTGTATGATTAATGATCACCTATTACAATTTAACTGTCAATTTTTATGCTATTATTTCACCTTGTTGTCAGTAAAGTATTATTTTATTAGTTGGTTTACATCACAATTTCACAAACTACAACAATCAGAGCAGGCCAAAAAAAAAATAACACATCATGATTTTAGTGAATGGTAAAAGCATTAAACCAAAGTCATAAAAGTGAAGAACTGCAAGCAGTGAAATGGCAATAAGCATGAGACATTAACTAAGAACAGACTATAATATTCCACACACACATGTGTGTTGTCATCATTATCTTCCTTACTTTTTATGCCCACTTTTCCATGAGTGCAGGGGCTGGTCTTGTATATAAGATGTACACACGCGCACACTACACACAAATGCACACACATTCTGCAATGCAGTAATGCGGTGTAGCATTGACACAAAACACTGTTAAGGTATCGGTAATTTATTCATCAATGTATTACATATGCAAATTAGTCTATGCCTTTTTTTAAAGTCCTTAGCAAAGTGAGTCTTTAAGCTGCATCTCTGAATTCTATCACATTCAAAATAGTAATTCACCCCAACCCAACAAAAAAACATACACACATACATACATTCATCATGGCATCAAATGTAGGCACATTGGTATAGAGGACTATTGATTCTCTTTGATAATAAATACTGTCCCTGATAATTTGTGTCATTTATACAAGCCTGGAAAGAAAAAAAGAAAAAAATTGTTATATTCTTTGAGTAAATGCAAAGAATTAAACTTTTGGGGGGAAATATTGTAGCAGTAATCAAACAGTGAACTACATACCATGTGAAAAATTACTAGAACAGACACTTCATTCTGAAGTACATGTATATTGCATTCTAGACCGAGTAAATAGATTCACAATGCCTGAGCAAAATACACACACACACACACAGAGTCACAGAGCCATATGCTTAAAAGACTTGTATTACAATCATAATTTTACAGGATTGATCTGACCTGTTGAGTCCTACGGGCAACACAAGCCTTCACGATGTGAAATTATGTAGAATGAAAGTATTATTGGAATGCTCTCTTACACTAGAATTCGGTGGGTGTATAGTTCTGTCAATTCATCAAATTGAACTGCCAGTCATCAAAATCAGTATGAGTACCTATTTCTTTACTACCCACAAGGGGCTAAACACAGAGAGGAACGAACAAGGACAGACACACGGATTAAGTCGATTATATTGACCCCAGTGCGTAACTGGTACTTATTTAATCGACCCTGAAAGGATGAAAGGCAAAGTCGACCTCGGCAGAATTTGAACTCAGAACGTAAAGGCAGACGAAATATGGCTACGCATTTCGCCCGGCGTGCTAACGATTCTGCCAGCTCACCGCCTTAGTATGAGTACCATCATGTATAATTTTCTGGTATAAAAATATTGAAGTGTTCAATACAGCTTTGTGTTTGAAGCGCATATAATTTGATAAGTTTATGCATGTTTAAGGTAAGTAGGACCACATTTCCAAACTGTGATTTTGCTCAGTCAGCTTTTCTGGTCAACTGTACATATAGATTTGTAAATTGCATACATTGCAAATGACAATTGGTTGCTATTTCTAGTAAGCTGAGTCATCCTATAAAAGGCTTCCTTGGAGACACATTGAATTTTATGCAGAATGGATTGGTTCACACAGCTAATTCAGAACAAGAGTTTTTAATAAAATAGAAAGGTTGGCTGCTGTAGTTGAGTGCTGTCGTATCATAATGTTTCATTTTCCAGGCTTGTATATGGGTTTGAACAAAGAGCAACAAACTAAGAAAACACGTATATATATAGTATTGATATAGTTCTTCCTTTCTTTATTGCATTAAGCTTTTATGTACACACGGTAACTATTTACAGTTAAGTAGAATGAGACATTGAGAATTATGTGTCATAGCTATACACACAGCATATAGCTGATGAGATATTACCAACCACTGCTTAGATGGTTTAATACTATATTAACTTTGCCATCAGCAACGTGTAAGTAAACATTACACAACTGAATGTAATGTTCAGCTCAGCTTATCTTTTATATTTGTTCTGTTTTCAAATATATTACAATATGTGTTGTTTTTTTTATTCTAACAGTACTTATTCCTCAGGATCATTCGATACATTCAATAGGATGAGTTTCTTCATGATGTTAAGCAAAATTTGTTGGCTTCTTTGTTAATACTTTGTTTTTCTGTGTTCTCACCAGAAACCTATACTTGTCGGCAATATGCAGCACATGTGTGTAGCAATCACCTGGTTGTTGCAATCATGTTGCAGTCCTCATCACTATTACAACAGGTAACACAAAGTTTATTGCACCTATTTATAACATGACACATTCATGGCGTAGGAGTGGCTGTGTGGTTGGTAGCTTGCTTACAAACCACATGGTTCTGGGTTCAGTCCCACTGCGTGGCACCTTGGGCAAGTGTCTTCTACTATAGCCTCGGGCCGACCAAAGCCTTGTGAGTGGATTTGGTAGACGGAAACTGAAAGAAGCCCGTCGTATATATGTATATATATATATATATGTATATATATGTATGTGTATGTGTATATGTTTGTGTTTCTGTGTTTGTCCCCCCAACATCGCTTAACAACTGATGCTGGTGTGTTTACGTCCCCGTAACTTAGCGTTTCGGCAAAAGAGACCGATAGAATAAGTACTGGGCTTACATAAGAATAAGTCCCGCGGTTGATTTGCTCGACTAAAAGGTTGTGCTCCAGCATGGCCAAAGTCAAATGACTGAAACGAGTAAAAGAGTAAAAGAGTAAGAGTATTCTTTTGCTTATTAAGTTATTTGTTTAGTGTAAGTTTCACATAGAACAAGGGCAAGAAATGTGAGGTATATGTGGTGGATGGAAGCACGCCGTCGGTTACGACGATGAGGGTTCCGGTTGATCCGAATCAACAGAACAGCCTGCTCATGAAATTAACGTGTAAGTGGCTGAGCACTCCACAGACACGTGCACCCTTAACGTAGTTCTCGGGGATATTCAGCGTGACACAGAGAGTGACAAGGCCGGCTCCTTGAAATACAGGTACAACAGAAACAGGAAGTAAGAGAGAAAGTTGTGGTGAAAGAGTACAGCAGCGATCACCACCATCCCCTGCCGGGGCCTCGTGGAGCCTTTAGGTGTTTTCACTCAATAAACACTCACAACGCCCGGTCTGGGAATCGAAACCACGATCCTATGACCACGAGTCCGCTGCCCTAACCACTGGGCCATTGCGCCTCCGAGGTATATGTAATACAATGTTCAAGGTGTGTCTTTAGTTATGTTTAATTAATTTGATTCAATAAATAATTCAAAATTACTTTAATAATCTCTGCTTGATGTTAGCAATGTTTCAGCTTGTTGCTATCATAATTTAATAAGTTTTCAAGTTCATTATTTTACGTTCTTGTATGTAAGTCAATGTATATTGCGTCTTATATGTAGAATTACTGCTGCATTTAAATTTGATTAAAAGTTGTATTAACAGTTTATTTCGCCAAGACATAATATATTTGATACATCAACAACTTACTTAATCACCCTTACCAAATTGTTCTAAAGTGAACCGAATTTTACTACTTCTGTGAGGTAGGAAGATAAATAGGTTGTCGAAACATGATGCAGGTGAAAAATCTGACTTGAGTCTAATATGTTTACCTTCAGTATTCTCTGAGTAATCTTTTGATTCGGCTTTTGTTATGGTAACTTCAGTTGATATTCCGTGTGAAACCAAGATGCCAGTTAATTGTGATTCACCAGCTGTGATACTCACAACTAAATCAATATTTTCATTAAAGCAAAGATAATTACTTTACTAACGTTAGTTCAGTATGTTACTATTTAATTTAATTCAAAGAATCCCAGTTTAGGTTATAAGACGAAGAGTTGGTGACAAGAGTTTTCACAAACTGAATCATTTCCTATTAAACTAGAAGTCAAGTAATCCAACAAGCATTTTATGGACTTTCTTTCCTTAATAGGTAGTTGAATATTAATCAGTATTCTGTGTGTATGTGTGTAGGTGTGTGCGTGTGTATGTGCGTGTATGTGTGTGTGTGCATGCACGTGCATGTGTGTGTCTCTCTCTTTTTCTTTTTCTCTCTCTCTCTCTCTTTCAATAACTCTCTTTCACTCTCATTCACTCTGTCTGTGTTTCTGTCTCACCCTCCTTCTCTTTTTTCTCTCTCTCCCTCTCTCTATTTCACTCTCTCTCATTCACTCTGTTTGTCTGTGTTTCTCTTTCCCTCCCTCTCTTTTCTCTCTCTCTTTCACTCTCTCTCATTCACTCTGTTTGTCTGTGTTTCTCTCTCCCTCCTTCTCTTTTTTCTCTCTCTCTCTTTCACTCTCTCTTATTCACTCTGTTTGTCTGTGTTTCTCTCTCTCTCCCTTTCTCTCTCTTTCACTCTCTCTCATTCACTCTGTTTGTCTGTGTTTCTCTTTCTCCCTCTCTTTTTCTCTCTCTCTCTCGCTTTCTCCCCCCTCTCTCTCTTTGTATGTAGAAAATTCTGCCCAACCAATAACAATTCCGTTTTTGACAAGTTGAGGTCAGCTGATACCATCTGCAGTAACTTTAAAGTTGACAGTTAATATTGCACAGAATTCAAAAATAGAACTAAAAAAGGAATAAAATCAAATTTAAACATTAAATGTGTCGCAAGCTACAGAACAGGGTCGATTTCCCTTATTTTGCTTCCTCACTATTTTAGTTTCCAATGTAACATTGGCAAATGCAAAAATTAAATACCAACTTAGGGTCTTTCTATTTCAATCTTTGGATTAATGCAAATCAAGGAATACGCATTTGATTTACAAATGTGAAATTCTTGGGTAAAAGTCTTAACTGCTATTTATTTAAAGAAACCGAAAAAGTAAACATATAAACAAGTAAATAAAAAAACAAAATGTGATTGCTATGTCTGAAGACCTTTTAACGATCAGTGCTACTTTCAAAATGCAAAAGCTAATTCAACTCTCTTGAGATGAAGATGACTTAACATTGAAATCATACAAATATTTATGTAGGTGGAGTCATAACTGTGTGGTTAAGAACTGGGTTCAGTTCACAGCATAGTACCCGGGGTAAGTGTCTTCTACTACCAAAGCTTTGAGAATGTATAAGGTCATCCCATAAGTTCTGTCTGAATTTTTAATAAAAAAACAGGTGATCAAATGTCATATTTAATTGAAATTTAATCATCAATGTACTTTCTCTGATCATCTATGACTTCCTTCCATCTATTTACAAGCTATTTAATCCCATCAATGTAAAACTCTTTTGGTTTCAAAATGAAGAACTCTAAAATGTCAGGTTCGACCTCCTCCTGGCTTGCGAAAATTATGTCCCCCAAATGATTCTGTAAACTACAAAACAAATGGTAGTCAGAAGGAGCAAGATCGAGAGAATAAGGTGGATGAGGAATTTTTTCCCAACCAAGCTCTTCGATCTTCTGTGATGTGATCTTTGCAGTGTGGAGTCATGCATTGTCCTGATGAAACGAGCACTCCTTTTTGATTCACTAAAGCTGATTTTTTTCTTCAAAGCTTGGTTCAAACACTCTAGTTGCTGACGTTAGACTTGAACATTGATTGTTGCATAAGGTAGTAACAATTCAAAGTGAATTACTCCTTTGCAATGCCCCCACATAGAGATAATAACCTTTACCACGTGAACTTCTCTTCTTGGTTGTGGTTGAGCTTTTTTCTTTTAACCAAGCCACTGTTTACAACATTCAACATTTCGATAAAAGATCCATTTTTCGTCATCAGTTACAAGTCTATCTAAAAAGGGTGAAATGAGTTCACGAGAATGGAGAGGAGAGCAGATGTCAACTCGGGATTTGCGGTTGTTTTCAACAATTCATGAGGCACCCATTTTCCAAGTTTAGGAACCATTCCAAGTTGTTGAAGATGATGATGAACAGTTGTATGGTATGAACTAAGGTTTATTGCTAATTCTTCAACTGATAATGCAGGCTTTTCTTCAAGTAATGCCTCAAGGAGGTTATCATCAAACTCAACAGGATATCCTGTTCAATCTTCATCTTCAAGGCTGAATTCTCCACTTCTGAATTTTGCAAACCATCTTCTGCAAGTTCTTTCAGTCAAGCATTCTTTCCCATAAATTAAGTGCATGGTTCTAGCCGCTTCCGCTGCAGAGTTTTCTTTTTTGTACTCATAAAGCATTATGTGCCTTAAATGCGCTTTGGATACTTCTATGTTAGAAAGGGTTTTAATCAATGAAATTTTAATTCTATTATTCTGTGAAATAATATAAAATTACTTTAAATGTACATAAATGCATAAAAATACTTTTTAATTCCATTTGACATTCTAAAATACTATTAAATTTCATTCCTCCTTATCATCATCGTATTCATCATCAATTTTAAAAAAAAGGTAAAATCGGACAGAACTTATGGGATGACCTGATAATTGGTAGGCAGTAACTGAAAGAAGCCTGTTGAATATGTGTGTATTTATATATATAAGTATATATTATATACATATATGTATATATTATATATATATATCATAAGTATTATATACATATATATATATATATATATACACATACATACATATATATATATATGTAACCCCCTCCTCCTATTGACTGCCTCTAAACCTCCCTAAACAAGCAACTTAATTTCATTTTTCATTTTTACTTGTAATTGGGCCGTTTATATTGCATTAACTTCCTTATCTCCTTTCAACATTAATTTTTATATTTAATTGTTTTTATAATTTTTTGTCTTTATTGCTTATAATTTATTGCTTTTATAAATTATTGTTTTTTTTTCTATATACACGCACACATACACACAAATACGCACATATCCACAAACGCACATATACCTCCCACACACATCACACACATACAACACACATATATGCACATATACACACACACATACTTCTGCACACATACACACACGCATACATACATACACACACCCACATACACCCACACGCCCATACACATATGCACGTACACACACACACGTGCACAAACGTACACACACATACACATGCACAGGAATGCACAGATACCTATCCCACACAACCCCATGCACACACAAACACACATACCTCTATAGACACTCACACACATAAACATACACACATAAACATACACACAACCACATACATACACATACTCAAGCACATGCGCATACACACAACAGAATGCACACATAACCTGACGCACATCTCCACGTTCACACACACATATACACATGCACGCACATACACACATGCACACACGCACATACACACACACGCACATATACACAAAGCACATACGCACTTAATACACGCACACACACATATAGACACGTACATAAACACACACACGCTAGCACAGGTTCGCACTTATACATTTAACACACACAATACACATACAGACACGCACACAATTTACTCACATGGGCACAAACACACACTCACATACACGCACACGCACGTAAGCACATGCACACAAGCACACGCACACACATATACACAGGTACGCACATATACGCCTACCCAAACCCCATGCACACACGCATACACAATTCCCATACACACACATACATATACATACACACACAATATATGCATACACACACACACATACACATACGTATACACATATAGACACATACACACACGCATACACATACACATGAGCACGCATACGCATGCACATACGCACACAAATGCACACATACCTAACACTCAACCCAACGCATACATGTATATACACCCACATACGCACACACACACGCACATACACACGCATACATACACGCACACACACATGTATACGCAAACACACACACGCACATGCATACACGCACAAAAACACGCACTTATACCCCTACACAACTCCTGGTTCACGCACACGCATGCACATGCACACACACAAAATACACACGCACATAGTCACACATGTACACACGCCCATACACTCACATGCACACATGTGTATATACACACGCACACAAATACATCCCATACACACACAGCACACACTCATACGTACACGCAAACAAATATACATGCATGTGCACACACATACGCACATACAAACACACACGTACACATACACAAAGTAAAGTAGTCACTCTCCACACACACAGCCCCCATGCATACACACATACACACACGAACACACGCAAACATACATACACACACACACTGCAAACAAAACACACATAAACTGCATATACATACACGCACACACACCTACTTCAAACTACCAGTACCTTCTACTGACCATTCTCCTACCACATGTGTAGGTAGATGCACAACAGGTAGCCACTCCTACCAAAATTCTTACTATAAATTCTTGCTATTACCTTAAACGATACTACGCCCAACCACACACATAGATAAACAGCCACACACACCTGTGCGCATGCACATACCCACACATACACACACATACCTCCTTCTCTTGCACTCTCCTGTCTTTGAAAGAATTTTTTCTTCACCCATTCCTTCCGGTCATTTCAATATGTGACCACATGTGTATCGTTGGCGATTTTCTTTCTCCGTCTTCTCTTCCTTGGACCTTTCCTTTTCCTATGTTTCTGATGAAGAGCTCCGCTCGAAACGATAAATCTTCCTTCTTTCTTTCCTTTCCTGAGCGTCCCATAACATTATATTTGTTCCACGTCCTTGTGTTGTGGTGTTTTCTCTTTGATCATGTTTGAATTAACTATATATATATATATATATATATATATATATTATTGTATTTAGGGAATGATCATTTTGCCAGTTTAGCCAATAAAAACACACGCACTATATATTTGGTGTTACTTTGCTTCAGCATTATTTATTTTTTACATCAATCTTAATCTTATTTCGGCCAGAGTTCTTTTGTCACACTTCTGTGACCTCATCATCATCTCATGATCAGAGATGCACATATTGTCAGTGATTTAGGGACATGTTCAAGTGTTTAAGGTCAAGCTACTGACTAGCAAATCTGGAGTATTGAGCAAGAATATTTGCTATAAAGATATTTCTGCTTTAGCAACTCAGTGCTGAATCTGTCTGAGATGTAATGGAAAAAGGGTCACTCTCAAAACATTGATGTCCAGGTTACAAAAGCAAAGTTTGAAGGGAGAAGTAGTCATTTCCTTTGATTTTACTTCCTCTAAGTGATCGGGTTCGGTCGTCTTCTCCGGGCCATCAGAGAATATGCCGATGATGGGGCGGAATGCCTCCATGTGTAAGCGGACTCATCAGCCAGATCTGAGGACTTCACCCAACCGTTCGATCGGTTGTAGCGACAATCGGTGTGTACAAAGAGTAGGGACGTGTTTGACGCAGGCTTATGACTCGCGCCTACCGGGAATTCCTCATTCACGGGGTTGGTTCCAGGCCCCGATCCCTATCACGAGAGGTGGTTCAGAGGTTTCCCTACCCTCTCGGGCCAGGGTGGATGTACATGCTGACACCTCCAGTGTAGCACGTGTGCGGCCCCAGACATCTAAGGGCATCACAGACCTGTTATCGCTCCGCCTCATGCGGCTTTCTGCCGCCTGTCCCTCTAAGAAGCGCTGCATTCGCCAACCAACTGGCCCGGAGGTAAAATCTGTCTGGCTTGAACATAAAACAGGGAGAAAATTTGGGCCTGATATGACTGGTATAAATGCTAATGGGTTAATTTGAATTGGTACGGAATAATGGTTGTCATTCGACAAAGTTAAATACAAAGAGATATAATTTAGATGAAGAAGGATTGTAAAATAAAAATTTATATAAATACAAGACTGAAAAAAAAAGGCAAGATCATTGATTGAATGTGAAAGGTAGCATGTGCATATTAGCTGAACACATTACAATTTAGAGAGCAAGGATGCAAATGAGGATGAAATGACATTTGGAAAGCATTTGTGTGTGCAGCTTTGTGAATGTCCCTTAATGTCAATTATATCATCAACTAATATAATTGGCATTGTCTCCTTTCTTTTTTTCTGCTCGTTGGTTCTCTTGAAAGGTGCATTAAACACAATTAGCTGCTATGATACTTTCACTATCTTTGTGTATCAGTAAAACAAAATTCTAAAAAGTGACAGATCACTGAGCAGAGCAGAAATGTTGTTTTATAAGCTTCACTGTCCATTCATAAATTGCACACATGCACAGACACGTGTATAAACACATACAGGTTCTCATATTTATATGTATATATATACATAATTTGAATGTGCGTGTGTGGTTATGGTGTGTTGCACACATAGTCACAAGATGAAGGTTTTGACGCCCAAACTAGCAGAGCATTGTGTTGTTGAACAAAACACTTCATTTCACATTGCTCCACTCCACTCAACTGTAAATGAATATGGGATAAGCCTACTGAAGACTGGCATCACATTCAGGGATAACGTTTGCCTACTCACTAAGCCAATGACATGACACAATTTAAAAAAGCTTCAATGTGAGGAAGGACATTGTGACCAACTTTGTATAACAACTTCCAACTGTCTTGTCAATACAGACACAGTATTATATATATATATATATAATCAAAATAAGCAACAAGTATATCCAAGGTAATGTGGTACAATCGTTTCATGCTACTTCATATTATTAAACACTGTAAGTATTACATCAGATTTAAAATGTCGACCAATCTTCAGCCACTTATAGAAATTTTCCAATCAAACGGACAATGCACATTCTTATCTCTATTTCATTTGCCAACATTATAAAGAGGGTACCATACAAAATTCTGGTGCCTTTGACTTAAGTACCATATTCATCTGAATCTAAATTTTGCTGAACTTATATATATATATATATATATATATATATGATTTTTTATTACCCACAGAGGGCTATACACAGAATGGGAGTATATATAATAACTGGTGTAGCAGCATAATAGTCAACTGCTACAAAAGTATAGGTGACACTTTAGATACAAATAATTACAGAGGTATCAAGTTGTTGGATCAGGTAATGAAGGTCACAGAGAGGGTCATAGCCTAACTAATTAGGGAGAGAGTCAGTTTAGATGATATGCAGTTTGGGTTCATGCCAACGAAAAGCACCACTGATGCTATATTTCTGGTAAGACAGTTGTAGGAGAAACACCTAGCCAAAGATAAACTGCTGTACCTGGCTTTCGTTGACATGGAGAAAGTCTTTGACAGGGTCCCACGATCCCTTATCTGGTGGTCAATGAGGAAACTAGGGATAGATGAATGGTTAGTGAGAGCTGTGTAAGCCATGTACAGAGATGCTGTCAGTAAGGTGAGGGTTGGCAGCAAGTGCAGTGAAGAATTCCGGGTAGAGGTAGGGGTCCACCAAGGTTCAGTCCTCAGCCCCCTCCTATTTATCATAGTCCTCCAGGCAATAACGGAGGAATTCAAGACAGGATGCCCCTGGGAGCTCCTCTATGCTGACGACCTAGATGAACAAGTCAGTAGCGGGGGAGGGTGTACTGAAAGTGTAGCTGCTAGAATAAGAATAGCCTGGGCAAAGTTCAGAGAGCTCTTACCTCTGCTGGTGACAAAGGGCCTCTCGCTCAGAGTAAAGGTAGACTGTATGACGCATGTATATGAATAGCCATGCTACATGGCAGTGAAACCTAGGCTGTGACTGCTAAGGGCATGCATAAGCTTGCAAGGAATGAAACCAGTATGATCTGATGGATGTGTAATGCCAGTGTGCATACTCGACAGAGCGTTAGTACCTTGAGAGAAATGTTGGACCTAAGAAGCATCATATGTGGTGTGCAAGAGAGACGACTGCGCTGGTATGGTCATATGGTGAGAATAGATGAGGACAGCTGTGTGAAAACGTTCCACACCCTAGTGGATGAGGGAACCTGTGGAAGAGGTAGACCCAGGAAGGCCTGGGATGAAGTGGTGAAGCACGACCTACAAACTTTAGGCCTCACCAAGGAAATGACTAGTGACCAAGACTTTTGGAAATATGCCATGCATGAGAAGACACAGCAAGCCACATGAGACCATAATCTCATGGCCTATGCCAGGGGCGTAACCAGCCCACTTATGTGTATCTTTTCCTTCTTTGGACACTAAAACTCTGCTTGCGAAGACCTGTTGAGGCAAGTGAAATCAAAATCAAATTTGATGACTGGCGTCCGTGCTAGCACGGTGCAAAGAGCACCATATGAGTGTGATCATTGACAGAGTGGCTAACCGGCTTCTGTGCCAGTGGCACTTAATAGGCACCATTCGAGCCTGATCATTACCAGCGTCGCCTTACTGGCACTCGAGCCCCGTACTAGTAGGGTATTAAGAGCACCATCTGAGCGTGGTCATTGCCAGAGCGCCCGTCTGGCCTCCATGCCGGTGGCACGCAAAAGACACCATTCGAGCATGATCGTTACCAGCATTGCCTTACTGGCAACTGTGCTGGTGGCATGTGTAAAAGATTCGAGTGAGGTCGTTGCCAGTACTGCCAGACTGGCTCCGTGCTGGTGGCATGTAAAAGCACCCGCTACACTCTCAGATTGGTTGACATCAGGAATGGCATCCAGCTGTAGAAACTCTGCCAGATCAAGATTGAAGCCTGGTGCAGCCATCTGGTTCGCCAGCCCTCAGTCATTCGTCCAACCCGTGATAGCATGGAAAGCAGACGTTAAACGATGATGATGATGATATATATATGAAGGCGGTGAGCTGGCAGAAACGTTAGCACGCCGGGCGAAATGCATAGCCATATTTCGTCTGCCGTTACGTTCTTAGTTTAAATTCCGCCGAGGTCGACTTTGCCTTTCATCCTTTCGGTGTCGATAAATAAAGTACCAGTTAGGCACTGGTGTCGATGTAATCGACTTAATCCGTTTGTCTGTCCTTGTTTGTCCCCTCTACGTTTAGCCCCTTGTGGGCAGTAAAGAAATAGATATATATATCTCGTTGCTATTATGCAAAAGTGTCTTAAGTCCAAAAAATTGCTTTTTCAGAAAAGGAAAAATAGATTCACCATTTCATAGCAAAACCGTTGTACTACACTTTGACAATTTTTTATATCTTAGCATCTGAAACACCAAGAGATATGATAGTTTGAACAAAAGAACCAGCTATTGCAAGCAAAAATGAATATTGACAAAATGGATATACGACAGTTTAGCATAATAGAAATGATACGTACATACATATATAAGTCTGTGTGTGTATGCGTATGTATATATGTATGTATGAATGTATGTATGTGTATATATGTATGTATATGTATGTATGAATATATATGTATGTATATGTACATATGAATATATATGTATGTATATGTATGTAATATGTGCGTGTATTTTCAGTTATATCTTATTTATAGAAAGCTTAAGAAGTTCATTCAAATAAACTCTGCAAATCCACACTAAAACTGAATATTTATCAGTTCTGGATTTTCCACAGGTGCTTAGTATTTCAAAACACAGAGATTATATTGGATAATGCATCTGTAGATAGATGTAGAATGGTTATGTCTGGAACAAAATCAGTCGTATGTCTGCTTGGCCACAAATGACCTTGGAGCAAACAATAATCAAAATCACCATGAAACTTCACTTTTGCTTTTAAGCCACCCTCAGCATTAGCTAGGGACAGTATTCTACTTTCCATAAAGTTCTTTGCGTTGTGATACTTCATGCTGTAATTTGATGTATTTCCATTTACCTATGAAAAAATAGGGATTTTGTTAATTAACCCACCTTCATACCTGCCATTTCAGGTATGAAGTTAGTTTCTCAATAACATGGTTTTTAATTTAGTCCCATCACGTGGCATCTTTGGCAAGTTTTTATTTTCTATAGCTTCAGGTTGTCCAAAGCTTTGTGAGTGGATTTCACAGTTGGAAACTGAAAGAAGCCCATGATGTTTGTGTGTGCGCGCATGTGTGTGTGTATGTGTGTGTGAGGGTATTTGTGTGTGTGTATGTGTGTGTATTTATGTCACCTTGTCCTGACATTGCATGATAGTTATAAAATAATTGTCTAATCATGGGGTAATATTAACCGGTTTGGAAATGGAAACAGGTGATGGTTGATGATAGACAAGGCATCTGAGCAGGAAAAAAAATCTGCTGCAATAATCTCTGTCTAATCCATGCAAATATATAAAAATGTGCATAAAAGCAATGATGATATTAATGAACATGTGTAGCTGGGGGTAGTTGTGTTTGTTGCTTCAATTCACTTAATAGATTTTCTGATATCACTTAATTGCTTTCTAATTCTACCTTGACTAAATGAGGCTAATTTTTTTTAATCATGTATTTAACATTAAATGTAATATTTTGCTCTTAGCATGAATTTGAATGTACAGTTTACAAAGAGTGTTACTGACAAGAAATGTCAGATGAAATAAAAGGAGCAAAGTACATGGTTATAAAGGCATGCTTTTAGCTAAACTTTGCTATTGCAATGCCATCATAAATCTTAACGTAAATCTTCTATACAGTCCAGCATTTTTAATATGTTGAAAGGAATAGAAATATGATTTATACTCATCACATGTTGTGAACACTGCATGTACACGTGCGGTAACAATGGATGATTGTACAAGAATTCTATAATACCATCTTCACATCCATAATTTCATTTACAGTTTCCAAACAAGCACATTCACTAACACAAGCACACACATTTATACGCTTACGCACTTTTCTCTGAAGGCAGGCTACCGATAACCAATATCACCTGATAAGAACACGTTGGATAATGTAATCCAAGACATGTAAAAAACGCAAGATGGTCATGGCAGGAGAGTACTTGAGCATAGATCTGCTCAATTAAATTTCACCTGGGGCAAAACAGTATCAAAAACACAGTGAACCTTATGTTTTCCTGTGAACAATAACTTTAGATTACTGCTTTATATTGGTGTTGTTATTGTTATTATAGGCAGAGAATGGCTGTGAGGTTAAGAGACTTTTTTCACAACCAAGCAGTTTTGTGCTCAGCAAGTGCTTTCTACTACAGCTTCAGGTTACTCAATGCCTTTTGAATGAATTTGGTAGAAGAAAACTGTGTTGAAGCCCATTATATATATATATATATATATATCTGTAAAATAATATGTGACAATTATTCGGTAGCCAAGATAAAACTCTGAGTTTCGGATGCCGAGGTTGAAATCCACAACACCATCTCTTCGGTTATCTGGCCATCTGAAAAACGCTATGAAAAAAGACCGTTATACAAAGGGAAATTACTGTGTTATAGTCTGCAACTTATATAAAAGCGCTAATTAAAATAAGGTTAAAAGTTCATATATATACAAGTGCCATTGGACGGGTTCCTGTGCAGGTGGCATATAAAAAACACCATTTGAGTGTGGCCCTTGCCAGTACCGCCTGACTGGCCCTCGTGCCAGTGGCACGTAAAAGCACCCACTACGCTCCAGAGTGGTTGGCGTTAGGAAGAGCATCCAGCTGTAGAGACTCTGCCAGATCGAAATTGGAGCCTGGTGCAGCCATCTGGTTTACCAGTCATCAGTCAAATCGTCTGACCTGTGCTAGCAGGGAAAGCAAACATTAAACGATGATGATGAGGAGGAGGATGATATATATATACAGAGAGAGAGAGATAGAATCAACAGATGAAATGCAAATATGTTCAATACAGAAAAGAATAGCACTCAAATGATTTGAACTTACACTCCAAAATCTTTACTGAGGACCAAGAGTAGCCATAAGAGGAAATAAGGATGCAAATAAACAAATAAAACTACTTGAGCTATAAAATATACATGAATATATGTATCATTTTTTTTATATCTTGCTCAAGTGGGTTTACTTGTTTATTTTATTATATATGTATGGAGTGGTTGGCGTTTGGAAGGGCATCCAGCCGTAGAAACATTGCCATATCAGACTGGGCCTGGTGCAGCCTTCTGGCTTCCCAGACCCCAGTTGCACCATCCAACCCATGCCAGCATGAAAAGCGGACGCTACACGATGATGATGACAATGCAATATATATATATATATATATACTAAAGGTAAAGGAAAACAAAACCAAGGTAGGACAATCATCATCTCAAGTCATTTGGGATATTTAATTAAGTAAGGTGAATATATATTTTTACATGAGTGTATGCCTTTGTGTACTGACAATAGGTATTTGGTTTGTTTATTTGTTCCCCGCTGTAATTTAGTATTTCAAAGGATGAAAGCAAAGTCGACCTCAGCGGAATTTGAACCCAGAACGTAGCGGCAGAAGAAATACGCCTAAGCATTTCACCCGGCATGCTAACGTTTCTGCCAGCTTGCCACCTTAATATTTTAGTTTCTTGCCAACCAATTTATGATGTTATGTATTGATTTTACACTGAAAATAAATAGTTAAATTCAGCAATCAAAAGACGTGAGCTTTTTGAGTTTTGGAGGCTTTAAAACACTATATTCAGTTTATGGATCTCATGCAGGCTATTCCACATTACTACATAAGGAACATAGGGCTGGTTTCTTTAGCATATATTCTTCTCTGGACAAGACACCAGTCTATAACAAGATCACTTATTTTTTACCAGCTGAGTAGACTGCAGCCACATGATATAAAATGCTTTGCACAAGAACACAATGTATCACATGAGCCAAGAATCAAAACCACAATCTTACAAGCCATGTGCCTCCATTTATGCACCTCATCATCATCATCATCATCATCATTTAACGTCCGCTTTCCATGGGTTGGATGATTTGACTGTAGTCTGGTGAACCAGATGGCTGCACCAGACTCCAATCTGATCTGGCAGAGTTTCTACAGCTGGATGCCCTTCCTAATGCCAACCACTCCAAGAGTGTAGTGGGTACTTTTATGTGCCACCGGCACGAGGGCCAGTCAGGCAGTACTGGCAGCAGCAACGCTCAAATGGTGTTTTTTATGTGCCACCTCAGAATTGTTAAAAAATAAAATAAAATTCATAGCTGAAAGAACACATTCCACTTTCTTATATTTGATTATGGGATAGAGAAGAAATAAGGTTGAGGTGGAGAAGGTGAGGTGTAGAGAGGGAGGTCAAGTAGAGGCCCAGAAAAGAGTTGGGGGAAATTAAATGGGAAGGAGTTGGGGTTAGTTGGTGTTAGATATGTGTGGTTGTGTATAAATGTGTATAAGTTTCGATATATTAATACCTGGTGAATGAGGAATATTAATTTCTCATTTAGCACTGATCTTTGAAAAGCTGACACCTATACTTAGGGTGAACCTGATCAGCCTGCTAATATATATTTGCATGCCTGCTAATTTATACTTGCGCTCATGAAGACAAGAAGATAAAACTCACTTTTTAAAGTTTAGATAGTCCCTAGGTGGAAGGAGTTCTTCAATATTATTAATTGTTTGATTGATTGATTGATTGAGTGAGTGAGTGAGTGAGTGATTGATTGATTGATTGATGGATGGATGGATGGATAAATGGATGGATGGATTTTCCTTCTGAACTTTTCCTATGGAATTTTCTTTCCTTTTTTTTTTCTTTTTTACTATCCACAAGCCAGAGGTGATGCTTCCTGACCTCTACTTGCAGAGAACCACTTCCATACTTTTCACATCAGCCCTTCTGATGAGATCCGGGATTAGGTTTTCCCCTAACTCTCATATGCTAAGCTGACTGGTAACCTCAGCTGAAATGGATCTGTAATTCTCTAATCTATAAGCATAAATATACATACTCCATTAATATATACAAATACTCTTCTTTCTGATTTATGGATTCTTGTGTGTGTGTGTGTGTGTGTGTGCGTCTGTGTGTATGTGTGTGTGTGTGTGTGTGTGCGTCTGTGTGTATGTGTGTGTGTGTGTGTGTGTGCTTCTGTGTGTGTGTGTGTGTGTGTGTGCGTCTGTGTGTATGTGTGTGTGTGTGTGTGCGTGCGTCTGTGTGTATGTGTGTGTGTGTGAGTGTGTGTGCACGTGCATGTGTGTGTGTGTGTGTGCGTCTGTGTGTATGTGTGTGTGTGTGCGCACGTGCATGTGTGTGTGTGTGTGTACAAACACCAGGTTATAATTTCAAACACAGAGCAATATGACATATTCTATTAATTCCAGCTTAGCAGAAGATGTGCTTAAATTACAGCCAATTTATCAAAATATTACAATTCAATGTGGAAATATCCAAACAAACATTATACAGGATTCAGTTTTCTCCTAAAATCATACAATGAACTGCTTAAATGATTACAATCATTAATTCTATGATAAACTTAATAAGTGTCTAAGCTGCACTTAATATTTCTGATATACGAGATGCAAGGTATAAACCTTTACATTTAAATAATGCTGTACACAGAAAACTATGACAACAGATATTAATGAGAGAATATTGTTGTAAAATTCTTCCTATTAAAAGTTATTTCTAGTATAGAGGTGTTCGATGTGGTTTATATTTCAATGTGCTACTGAATGTATGGTTAACATTGGATAATATCACCATCTCTAACTCCCCATTGAGTAATTTCACTAAGTCAACTTAACTTCATCATACTATTTATTAAGGATGTTAATGTTCGTTTTCTGTTGACAAAATGTTCAAAGCAAAAAGTCCAATTTGAGAATCATATATCCAAAATTCTAATATGATTTCCATTATACTCAGTAATTCCAGGTAAATTATATAGAAAGTGTGACAGGAAGCTTCTATTGAAGATTTGAATTTAAGTTTGGCACTTTATCTGTGATTCAGTTCAAGAAGTTTATATGAAATTTTGAGATAAAATGGGAATACAATGTAGTATATTTTCGTTTTTAAATTATTACTAGAATGGCAGGTAGATTTTCAAATAATAGGTTTCCAAATAATCATTCTTGATGCTTTCATGATAAAACAAAGCCAAAAACAATAGATCTATATTCAACAGCTCTTTACAAATCAGTAGAAAACTTTCTTATATAAAATAATTGTTTTTACTTAAAATGAAATGATTTTCTGTTAATAAAAATTATGTGTGATAGTTGTAAAATTCATTGGCAATTTTATTTAATATTTTACTTCTTTTTTTTGCTCTTTACACAAAAGCTTTGAGCAATTGTTTTAAAAATGTATGGAAGAAATACAGACATACAGACAGACATAGCTATATACCGGTATATATATATATATATATATATATATATATATATATATATATATATATATATATATATATACAGACAGAGAGAGAGAGAGATACATATATATACACACATACATACATGCATACACACATATATATATATATATATATGTATACACATACATATATATGTGCGTGTGTGTATGTATACATACATATATACATATATATACATATATATACGCAGAAATACATACACATACATGTACAGATATATAAATGCATATATGCACAAATACATATATATGTATGTACATATATCTATACATGCTTATATATATGTATGTATATATATATATATATATATATATATATACATATATATATATATATATATATAAGCATGAACCATATATATATATGTACATATACAACACATACAAGTGTATTTGTGTATATGTACATTACATTTAAATAAATAATTCTTATAACATGCATTAGCTTAAAATATATTTTATAAGTTATGGCTTTTGATTTAATGTTTTTAAAATGTAACTGAATTGTTGTTGATCATTTCCTTTTCACACTTTTAGATCCATGTCAGTCATCTTCTTAACATTTATCAAATAAAACAATAAATTTCATCGCTATTAAAGAAAAGAAATTTCTTATCAATTTTATTCTATTCAAATGACAAATAATTCTGTCACTTTTCAAATGGATGTAAATAAAAGACAAAAAAAATTTTCTTAAAAAAAAAAAAAAAAAACAGAAAAGAAAAGAAAAATTTAACATTTTCAACAATGACAGATTCAAGAAAGGAAGTTTTAGTATATCATCATCATCATCATCATTGCCGTCGTCGTCGTCGTCGTCATTGTCATCATCATCAGCATCATTGTCATCATTGTCATTATTATCATCATCATCATCATCATCATCATCATCGGCGTCGTCATTGTCATCATCGTCATCATCGTCATCATCATCATCATCACCATCATCATAATCATCGCCGTTGTCGTCATCATTATATATTCATTTATTTTTTTTTTTTTTATATATATATTCTGAATCACTATGTAATTGCCATTTCCACTAGTTTTATTTCTCTGTTTGATATTTCTGTATATAGTTACTCTTTAATGTTCATATTTACATAAATGTATTTATCAAATGGATTTATTATTATTTATTTTTTTTTATCTTTGTAGTATCTTATTTTTTTGTTACGTTCTACGCTGTCTATTTGCATGTTTCTCTCTGGCATCAAAAATAGGTTTAATATCATTTTCTTCCTTTTCATTAAGCTATTTCAGTAAGTCACTTTCATCTAAATTCGATTCTATTGTGTCTTCAGCATGAGGTATTTTTGGTATGTCTGTTTTTTAATTTTTATGTGTGTGTTTTTTTCTTTCTTAGATCTGGTGAAGCACATCTTCCCCGACCATTTTTACCAGAATATCATGACATAAAAGTTAGTTCACATTAGTTAATATATTTAATTCAAGCCAAACTCTGCCGAACCAAATTCTATAAATTCAAGGTTGGAGACAATGGCAATACAATTCGATGTATACTCCATTTATTTTGTAGTTCAGGAAAAGAAAATCAATATTTTATCAATCAATACATTTGCTGTAACCTCTATCAAATATTTCAAACGTTGCTAGAGGAGATTTCATTTGCTCAAACATGATTTAAATAAGGCACACTGTGCAAACGGATAGCAAATATAACTGTATTGAAGGAATAATAGAACGCATCGATACTGTGAAAGAGTTTCTCGTGATGCCTTAGGTGATGAGAAGCCTCAGAAGAAAGGAATGTATAATCCTTAGGAGAAGTATGTCCAGGAACTATAATATACTTTTATATATACGTATATCTTTTACAGACTAGAAAGTAAAATTCTAATGCAGTATAACTGTGAAAAAAGCAGAGAAAGATTGGGCATTTACACTCAGAAGATGGGAAAATGTTACCAACAAACAGCCTAGCCACTTACTGGTGACTTTTGTCTGTCTTCTAAAGATTCTCAATCTTTCTCTGCTGTTTGTGCAGTTATACTGCATTTGAAATTTACTATCTTGTATGTAAAATACCAGCACTTCGGTACTTCCAAAGATTGTTTAATATATATATATATATATGTGTGTGTGTGAGTATGTGTGTGTGGCGAGAATGGATTAGGATAGCTGTGTGAAAAAGTGCCACACCCTAGCAGTTGAGGAAACCTGTCGAAGAGGTAAACCCAGGAAGACCTGGGATGAAGTTGGGAAACACGACCTTTGAACATTGGGCCTCACCGAGGCAATGACTAGTGACCGAGACTTTTGGAAATATGCTGTGGTTAAGAAGACCCGGCAAGCCGAGTGAGATTATAACCTATGCCAGGGGTGTAACCAGCCAACTTGAGGCAAGTGAAATCGAAATTGATATCAAATTTGATGACTTTCATCCGTACAAGTGGAGCACTAAGAGCATCATCCGAGCATGATTATTGCCAGAGCAGCTAACTGGCTTCTGTGCCAGTGGCAAGTAAGAAGCACCATTCGAGTGTGATCATTACCAGCATTACCTTACTGGTACTTGTGCCGGTGGCACGTGAAAAAACATTCGAGTGAGGTCATTGCCAGTGCTGCTGGACAGGCTCCTGTGCAGGTGACACGTAAAAAACACCATTTGAGCATGGCCATGGCCAGTATTGCCAGACTGGCCCTCGTGCACGTAAAAGCACCTAATATACTCTCGAAGTGGTTGGCATTAGGAAGGACATCCATCTGTAGAAACTCTGCCAGGTCAGATTGGAGCCTGGTGCAACCATCTGGTTTGCCAGTTCTCAGTCAAATCGTCCAACCCATGCTAGCATGGAAAGCGGACGTTAAACGATGATGATGATGATATATACACGCACGTGCACACGTGCACATACACCTCATACACATACACACACCCACACACACTCAGACAAATATACATATGTATATACACACAGATATATATACATATATACATTTATATATATGTTATATGTATGTGTGTATATATATATAATCTTCTATATGTATGTGTGGTAAGAATCTTGCTTCATCACCACATGGTTCCAAGTTCGACCTCATTGCCCAGCACCTTGGACAAATGTCCTCTATTATAGCCTCAGACCAACAAAAGCCTTGTGGATAGATCTGGTAGACAGAAATTGAAAGAAGCCCATCGTATACATCTATCTATGGGTGTGTATCTTTGCGTCTGTGTTTGTCCCCCAGCACTGGTTTGACAACTGGGTTTGGTGTGTTTACATCTCCGTAGCTTAACAGTTGGATAAAAGAGATCGATAGAATTTGAACCAGACTTTAAAAAAATATGCACTGAGGTTGAATCAATAGACTAAAAATCCTTGAAGGCAGTGCCCTGCCTGTCTACAGTTTAATGACTGAAACAAGTAAAATATAAAGGATCTATATAGGTACAGGAATGACTGTGAGGCAAGTAGCTTGCTTACCAATCACATGGTTCAAGGTTCACTCTCACTGCATGGCACCTTGGGCAAGTGTCCAAGTGTCTTCTACTATAGCCTCAGGCCAACCAAAGCTTGTGAGTGGATGTGGTAGATGGAAACGGAAAGAAGCCATTTGTATGTGTATATATGTGTGTGTGTGTGTGTGTGTGTGTGCAAGTGTGTGTATATATTTGTGTGTGTATATGTTTGTGTGTTTGTGTTTATCCCTGCAACATCACTTGACAACTGATGCTGACGTGTTTGCATCGGTGTAACTTAGTGGTTCAACAAAAGAGACCAATAGATTAAGTACTAGGCTTACAAAGAATAAGTCCTGGAGTTTATTTGCTCGACTAAAGGCAGTGCTCCAGCATGGCTGCAATCAAATGACTGAAATACGTAAAAAATATGAAAGAAGAACAGCACTCAGAGAGCACAAACCTCTGCCAAGACAACACCAGCATCCTCTCAACGATTAGCCAGAGACGATTTTTCAAATGGGAATATCCTTAATAAACTCAACTGCTCTCACAGGCATGCAAAAAGCACCCACTACACTCTCGGAGTGGTTGGCATTAGGAAAGGCATCCAGCTTTAGAAACATTGCCAGATTAGACTGGGGCATGGTGCAGCCGCTGCCTCTCCATGCCTCAGTCAAACCGTCCAACCCATGCCAGCATGGAAAACGGACGTTAAGCGGTGATGATGATGATGATGATGATGATGATGATGATGATGTGTGTGTGTGTGTGTGTGTGTGTGTGTGTGTGTGTGTGTGTGTGTGTGTGTGTATGTATATTCTTTTCTATGCAGAAAAGCTGCAAATTAATGTTTACTCCACAAAGAATACATCAGAGCAGCTGGTGAAAAACTTTGTAGCTAAAATTAAAATTATTGACTACTATGAAACATTTTCACAAGCTAGAATTCCCTGGAAACATTTATTACTCTGTATGTAAACTCAACGAACTTTCTTCTATATTCTCTCAGCTTCCTAATTTACTAACATTCTTGGAAGAACAAAAAAATTTTCTGTGTATTTCTTCTAGACTTTAATTATTTCCATCTTTAATGAAGTGTCTCACTTCATAAAATATCTAATTCATAATCATAGGTCATATTATGGTGATGATTTCTAAAAAGAATAAAATAGTGCTTGGCATTATTATCGATGTCTACAAATTCCAAGAACTTTGTATTGAGTAAACAAAATCAAGAAAGTTAATATGTTAATTCCTTGCATTTTTCCTTACATACTTTCAGTCTCAGAATTTTAATCTTGTGTCATGCTACAGGGAAATTATTATCTTCCATGTAATTGCTGTAACTCTCAATGGGAACACATGTATATCTATCTATCTATCTATCTATCTATCTATCTATCTATCTATCTATCTATCTATCTGTCAGTCTGTGTGTATGCATATGTGTGAGTGTCAGTGTTTGTGTTATTGTGTGTGTGTGTGTGTGTGTGTGTGTGTGTGTGTGTTTAAATCTGAGCAAGACCGCAGTATATCGTTTCACAGCTAAAATATACTACCAAGTATATTACAGATTTACAAGTCAATATTGTGCCTTATCATGTGTTTACTGTGCAATATTTTCTACTTTTAAGTTTATCTCTATAGATTGTCTATAGAATTCACTGCCGGCACTGAAAGTTATGACATTTCATAAACAAATATGTCTGTGGAAATAATGTGTGTCGCATCCAACAATAATGAAGTCTGGATGAAAAAAAATTTAAGTAAAAATAGAGTATGCATAGAAATACATACGTATGTGTGTCTTAGTGTGAAATTAATACAGCCACACTTATATATACTGGATATGACATCGTCTATGTGTATGAATATTGAAAGAAATATATGTATGAGGCTCGGGACTTATATATCTGAAAGTATCATATGATAAAAGCACATCCATCAGTGATGATAGACGTTTTATATTCATAGATGTCGATTTATATTGAATTTGTGTAATGCATTTTAAATAAAGGGAACACAATGCAATAAAACAACATAAATAAGGATAATGTCGACCAATGAGAGACAGAAAGCACTTCGTATAGAAAATAGAGTGTTATATTATTTATTAAAACTGAAAGCTTCCTAGGTTGTTATAGAGGTTGAAAGATGTATGCATCCATGTGGCAGATGCACAGGGACAATAAACACTGAAGATGTACAGAAAACAGATTCCATCACATACCAGGTGAGAAACTAGAAGTAGTTAATAGCTTCTGCCTACCCAGGCGACCAAGTCTGTAGTAGGGGTGGTTGCTCTGAGAGTGTAGTGACTAGAGTAAGAATAGCCTGGGCAAAGTTCAGGGAGCTCCTACCCGTGCTGGCAACTAAGGGCCTCTTGCTCAGGATGAAAGATAGTTTGTATGATGCATGTGTGCAAACTGCCATGCTACATGGCAGGGAAACATGGGCCATGACTGCTGAGGGTATGGCGGAATCTTGAAAGAAATGAAGCTAGTATAATAATAATAATAATAATAATAATAATAATAATAATAATAATAATGATAATAATGATGATGATGATGATGATGATGATGATAATAATAATAATAATGATAATAATAATAATAATCAAGTGTTATCATGTACATTGTTTTGTCTTGGTATAAAAGATGGGCTACAGCAAATATTCTGCTCAATACCACAGATTTGCTTGTCAGTTGTTTGACCTTAACCAGTTGAGCATGTCCCTTAGTGGCTGACGATATGTGCATCTCTGATCACGAGCAGAAGTAGTGGGGGAGCATCATAGCCATGTGTTGAGAGGGATTCTTTGGGGTTTGAATAGTTCACCTCTGGAAACATGGGTGGTTCTTTCAACATCCTTAAACAACCCTTATTCAGGGACCGTTTGAGCAGGATGGGCTACTCAACCTGAAGAAAAATTCTAACTGGGCCCCACCTGCAAGGTCATGTGCTGTTTATCTTGATATGAGATCACCATGTCGCGCACATATGGTTGTGATGCATGTGCCTGGTGTACCTTTATCAGACGGGTAGTCATGATGGGTATATTGGGCTTCGTATATTTTACCCCAGTGTCACTTTGATGGCATGCACTGCTCTCTCACTCAATAATAATAATAATAATAAGGAAATTATTGTATCCAGTGCTCAGGTGCACCACAACTTGTCAAAAAGTGTGTATAAAGTATATGCAGTAATGTAAAAATGTCTTGAAAGCGAACAATGTACGAATCAGATACATGCTTGAGTGTATGGAGGGGAGAATATCAGGTGTAATGTTGGCGAATCTCAGAAAGCATGGAAGTTTTGAAGGATGCAGTGCTCAGACAACTAACAACTGATGCCGGCAGTCTGTTCCATGCTTCAGCAACTCTTAGCATGAAAAAATGTTTCCGAAAGTCATGGGAGCTGTGCTGTTTTCTGACTTTGTAAACATGTCCATGGGTGTTAGACAGGTGGAGTTTGTAAAGGTGCTCAGAGTTATTGTTAGTAAGATGGTTAATAGTTTTATGGGTGTCTACCAAGTCAGCTGCCAGATGTCGGAATTTCAATGTATCCATACCCAGGGAAGTAAGGCATTCAGAATATGGCAGATACCTGATGGAGGTTATTCTCTTGAATATGATCCACCGGATGTGTAATGTCAGTGTGCATACATGACAGAGTGTAAACACCCTGAGAGAAAAGTTGGTCATAAGAAGCATCAAATGTAGTGTGCGAGTGAGACGATTGCACTAGTATCATCTTGTGTTACATATGGCTGAGGACAGCTGTGTGAGGAAGTGCCACTCCCTAACTGTGGAAGAAACCTGTGGAAGAGGTAGACCCAGGAAGACATGGGATGAGGTGGTGAAGCATGACCTTTGAACATTGAGTCTCACAAAACCAAACTGGTTTTGAATGAATACGCATTTATTTATTGAGAGAAGGTTGATTTACTTAATAATGTGGGATGCAGTGTGTATATATATACATATACATAAAGGTGTATTGTTTAGCTAGTCTTGATCAAATTGTTATTTCGGTTCTATTTTAACAAAAACTGTTCGACGAATGGGAACGTGAAACTCCGAGTAACAGCTTTCATTATATTTCTGCTGCTTTTATATATATCGTGTGATCGTTGTGATCATTGCCAGAGCAGCCAACTGGCTTCCGTACCCATGGCACGTAAAAGGGCACCATTCGAGCGTGATCGTTACCAATGTCGCTTCACTGGCACCTGTGTCGGTGGCACGTGTAAAAAGATTCGAGCGAGATCATTGCCAGTACTGCCTGACTGGCCCCTATGCAGGTGGCACATAGAAAGCACC
Organism: Octopus sinensis; assembly: GCF_006345805.1. Lineage (NCBI taxonomy): Eukaryota > Metazoa > Mollusca > Cephalopoda > Octopoda > Octopodidae > Octopus > Octopus sinensis. Next base: position 17,267,889 of record NC_043011.1, on the reverse strand, counting down.
CACTACACTCTCGGAGTGGTTGGTGTTAGGAAGGGCATCCAGCTGTAGGAACTCTACCAGATCAAGACTGGTGCCATCTTGTTGCCAGCCCTCAGTCAAAACCGTCCAACCCATGCTAGCATGGAAGACGGACGTTAAACGATGATGATCATGATGATGATGATATATATATATATATATATATGACTTTATCAACATCATTCTATTCTTTTTCAACTGTTGTTATTTCCCTTTTTTTTTGCTTTTCCCTCTTTACTATCCACAACTTTCTTGCATGCTTCCTTACCTAAAATCTGTTTTTTCTTTTGTATTTTTTTTTGATGCAGTGGATTTATTCATCTCTTTTATTAAATGTTGCTTTCTTTTGAGATTCAGTGAACATTTAAAGAGAGATGTATCATAGATTTAACTCATTTATATACTATAATGTTTATATATTCCCTTCTAACTATACACAAGCTCATATATGTAAGTAAAGAAGCTTTGGTATTGTTACAATGTTTTCTCCTATTTGCTTCTGTTTTTTTTTGTGTGTGTGTGCGTATGTGTGTGTGTTGCTCACAGAAATTTGCTTCTGGGCAAGTTTTATCTTTCTTTGCAATGTATACATGCATCCATGCAAGTAACCATCTTCTGCAGAACAAAAATTGATTTCATCTTCAAAACTTTATATGCACGAAATATTTTGTTTTTTGTGTGTGCACTAGTTGCAAAATGATTGTATGCACACAAGTGCATAGCATAAAGGAAACTTTGTATGAGTATTTTCTCAAGAAACCTGCTTCAAAACTATGTGCTTCTGAGTTTAGTCTTGCTGCATCAAACCTTTAACAAATGACTTCAGTTATAGTCCCGAGTCCTTTGAATGAATTTGGTAGTTAGACCTTGTGTTGAAGCTTTATATATATATATATATATATATATATATCAAGTATATATATGTATATATATATACATATATATACATATATATACATACATATATATATACATATATATATCGTGTGATCGTTGTGATCATTGCCAGAGCAGCCAACTGGCTTCCATACCCATGGCACGTAAAAGGGCACCATTCGAGCGTGATCATTACCAATGTCGCTTCACTGGCACCTGTGTCGGTGGTACTTGTGGTACAGTACTGCCTGACTGGCACACACACCAACTTTCTCACCTACATATATATATATATATACATTTATATATATACATATATATACACACACACACACACACACATATATATGTATGTGTGTGTATGTATATATGTGTGTATATATATATATATATATATATATATATATATATATATATATATATATATATATATGCATATATATTATCATCATCGTCGTCATCATCATCATCATTTAACATCTGCCTTCCATGCTGGTATGGGTTGGATGGTTTGACAGGAGTCAGCCAGGCAGGAGCCTGCACCAGACTTCTGTACCTGTTTTGGCAGGGTTTTCTTAACATCAACCACCCAACGGAGTTGACTATATATATATATATATATATATATACATATATCTGCACCAGCATCGTCTTTTAATGTCCATTTTCCATGCCAGTAAGGGTGTTGCATAGTTAGACCAGAGCTAGCAAGTTGGAGAGTTGTGCCAGGTTTCAGTCTGATTTCTTAACTTGACATTCCATTTTAATGATCTGAAAATAAACAAAAATTAACTAAAATTAACTAGAAAAAAAAGAACAAACTATACTCCAAAATGATTCAGAAATAGAATTCTCAAAAAAAAAATAGATTCCAAAATTTAAAAACGCAATTAATTCCAAAATTTAATAAAACGGCAGGAACTTAGTTGCCAACCCAATATATATGATGGGTTTCTTTTATTTTCTGTCTGCAAAATCCACTCACAATGCTTTGGTCTGTCCGATGCTTGCTAGAAGACACTTGTCCAAGGTGCTATACAGTGGGACTGAACCCAGGACCATATGGTTGGGAAGTAAGCCTCTTACCACACAGCCACATACACCATGTAATTGAATATTTATGTATGTATGTATATATGTATGTATGTTTTGGTGTGTAGGTGAAGAAATTCTTCTTGATTTAATAGCATCTCTTAATGACTACGAAGCAAATATGATGTGACCCAAGGGCAGCCAAAACGATGTTTATGAAAAGACAAATCTCAGTGTGCTGACAGCTTGGTATCCTACTGTGATAACAGGATGATCACACACAAATAATTTCCTTTGAAGTAGAAGACTTACAGACACCAAGTGATAAGGAATTTTTCCACGCTATATATTTATGACATTATAATAGTAGGGCGTTCATCTATCTTAATTAAATTCTAGACATGTCTATGTTAAAGAATGGTTTGTTTATTTTACATTCTACGTTTTTGATTTTCTATTTCCAATAATTTATTTTGGTCAGTTTATTTATTTTATAATTCATACTTTTGCTTTTTCTTCCTATTATCATTATTATTTTTTTATCATTTCTATCCTTTTGTATTTCCTCGTCACTTTTTATCATTGAAATGCTAAAAATAGAATACAGGTATAAAACAATAGGAAATTACAAATGACTTGGCAGTGCTCTTGAGCCTACTCACCTGAAGAATTGCAGGTACACAGATATTTTTGGATCATATAAATGCAAAAATGTGTATTCTACTGATACTAATGAACAGAAACAATTGTTGCAATTTTGGTTAAAGCCTGTTCATTCAGTCTTCTGGATTTCCATTCTATATCCAGTAAAAGAAGAATTCTTGCTGTATGATAGCATATGGCAGTTGAAACCCATGGACAAGATTTATAAAACATGCAATGCAATAATAAAAAAGCCATGTATTTCCCAGATGATATCAAATATATATATAAATATATGTGTGTGTGTGTATGTATATATATATGCATATATTAGTGTATATATATATATATATAAATTTGGCTGATGCCAGCGCCGCCTTGAGTGGCTTCTGTGCCGGTGGCACATAAAAAGCACCTACCGATCATGGCTGCTGCCAGCTTCCCCTGGCATGCAAAAAGCACCCACTACACTCATGGAGTGGTTGGCATTAGGAAGGGCATCCAGTTGTACAAACATTGCCAGATCAGACTGGAGCCTGGTGCAGCCTCCTGGCTTCCCAGACCCCAGTCAAACCGTCCAACCCGTGCTAGCACGGAAAACAGACATTAACTGATGATGATGGTGATGATGATAATATGTGTGTGTGTGTTTGTGTGTGTGTGTGTGTGCGTGTGTGTGTGTAAGAAAATTAGATGACAAAGGAATAAATGATTATCTTATAAACTTCATTAGCTTACAACTGTTTCTGCTATAAGATGCAGTGGACTCATAGTTGAGAGCCAGAGTAACACCTTATAGCTTCATCAGAGCCTCAAATATGAAGTGCTTCAAACATGAAGGGGCACTCTGTTCTCAACCAACTAACACTTCGTTCTGAAGTATACACATATTGAGTTCCACACCAGGTTGTTAGTCTTGCATGGCCTAAATGAAATATATTGCTTTTTTACTGAACAATAATCCATCTACCAAATAATTGTCAGCAAAGTGATGGCAGGACAAAGACAACCTCCCCTTATTTCTTGTAAATTATAGTTATTGAAATTTACCCAAAACTTTGCTTCAGCACTTATATTGGAGATAACCCATGCCTCCTCTGATGGTGCACTTTTGCAGAGCCAAAACGTCCTTCAACAAACAGTTGTTTGTTCCTTCTCGAGCCACGCCTGGCTCATAAGGGCGGTTTCCCGGTTTCCTTGGCGTATAGGTTCCCCACCTGGACGGCACGCCAGTCCATCGCAGGTGAGCTGCATGATGCAGGAGGAAAGAGTGGGAGAAAGTTGTGGCGAAAGAGTCAGCAGAAGTTCGCCATTACCTTCTGCCGGAACCGTGTGGAGCTTAGGTGTTTCGCTCATAAACACACACATCGCCCGATCTTGGATTCGAACCCGCAATCCCTTGACCACGAGTCCACTGCTCTAACTACTAGACCATGTGCCTCTACAACAAGCAGTCAACCATCATGTCATGTATTGTTAAATCTATTTAAAGACTCAAGCAATAGTAAATTCCTATTGAAATCTTATCTACCTCACATGAATTTATTTGCAAGAGTAGAGACATCAGACTCGCTACCAAATGCAGATTGGTGAATGCAATTGTCTTCCCAATAGCAACATATCGATGCAAGACCTGGGCACTAAAGAAAGCTGACCAGAAGAGAATTAATGCATTCGAGCTTTGGTATTGGAGAAGACTTTTACGGATTCCATGGACAGCAAGGCTCACCAATGGAGAAGTTCTTAAGCAGATAAGACCGAAAATGTCACTAGAAGCTAGGATCACCAAGCATAGATTGGCATATTTCGGTCATATTAGGCGAAGAAAATCCCTGGAGAAGGACATCATGCTCGGAATTGTCAGTGGCAAGAGAGGAAGGGACCGACCAAGAACCCGCTGGCTTGACACCATCAAGAGTGATACCAGAATGGACATAGCCAATCTGAAGGAAGCGGCCCAATATAGAACTGACTGGAGGACACTGATCCGAGTAACCGAGAGTCGACTTTGACTGAGCGGATAGATAGATAGAAATTTAGAGATGAGGATGAGATGAAAGAGGAGAGAAAAGGTAAGTACATCACCATGGGAGAGGTAAGCAAAAATAAATTATTTCCAGCCTCAGTTTCTAGAATTATTATAATTTACATGAATTGTGACGATGGCATTGTACATCAAAATGTTTTTTGTGAGCTGATTGTCTGTTTATAATACACTGTCCTTTTAAAGAATAATGCACTAATGGCTTTCTAATAATTTATTCAAAATTTCTATCACATAAGGCTTCTATATTATTCTATGATATTAGAAAAACTTTTGCATTCATGCTTCTGTCCGGCAGTAGACTAAGAGAGAGAGAAGAGGAAAAGAGAATGACTAATTCAAATTACAATACACAAGATGAATGACATTTCAATGTTTTTATTTTTTTCCGTATGAATATGTGTTTATGACACATCTGATAAAATTCAGATATTCTGAAGGAATTAAAGGAAATTAGTTCAAGCCACATTATAATAATTGACAAATTCAATGAATTACATCATTTTATTTGGAAAGTCAAAGAAGAAAAGGGAAAAGGAAACATAGTATATCAAATCAGTGAAAGCTTAGAAAAATTTTGCATAACAATAATTTTATATTCTTTCAATAATTCTGAGTAAGGAGGCTATCAACAAAAAGGAAACACATAATAAAAATATACCAAAATCACTGACATTTTATCAAAAGGCATATTGGTAACCAATAAAAGAAAGCTAGTATCCTAGGCAAATATACATCTTGTAAAATTGTAATATTGTTGTTAGTTACAAAACAGATTAAAATTTCATAAGCAAAACCAGTAAGAAAGATGAAGAGGTTTTATGATGGAACTTACCATTTCTGTCATAAGTTTTTATCAGGAAAGTTTTAGTGCATTTTCATTATTCCTAATTTTAGATGCTGACTCATGTGTAATTTCTTGATGTTTTGTTGTATATATATCATATGTTGTATATATTAGGGTTAGCATATAAAATGTTATTTATAAAGTAAAAGTGCATACATTATATACAGGTTTCAAAATATTTAATCAAAATATACAAAGGTTAAATTAGATACCTCTATCAAAAAAGAAAAAAAAGGAAAGCTCATTGCCTTTCATTACTGTTCAAATGTTTCAACTAGATCTTGACTTGTGAATATTTTATTTTGAAAGAAAAATTCTAAGTGTAAGAAATGCCAATAATTTATTGAGAACATGTTCAAAGGTGAAAGGTAAGTGCATTAAAATTTCATAAATAGGTAAGATTGTGGTTGAGAGTTGTCATTGCATCAGAATTGGTCCATATCTATTATTCAGTCTTTTGCAGTTTTGATTTCAGGTTTTTGTGCATACTGTCGATTTCTTGACTGTATGATTTCACAGTTATAGTGAACTATGTGTTTTGTGAACCAACATACAATCACTATAACCTTTTAAGAGAGTGGCGCTTGCTTTTAAAAATGTTTAGAAATTTATCTGCATCTAACGACATTTATTTCCTATCACATGTGATGATATAGTTAAAAAAAAAAGGGTTAATTTTTGTTGCTGATTGCACTGCTGATCACATTTCTGGATGCTGTGATTCCTGATGTATAAATCAATTCCCATGAAACCAATTTATCAAACTTCAGTTTTCCTATGACACGCAAATGCTGGGTAACAGCCATAGAAGATACTGCAAAGTCAACAAAAAGTTATCAATATATTTATTGTTTACTTTCCAGTCGTTCTTTTATCTGTTTCTCATTGATAAGAAAGTTTGGTTTCCTTCGAGGTTCTCACTGTAAGACAAAATTACTGTTCTCAAGGCAAAATTTCTGAATCCACCATTGTACCATTCAAAGGTTGTACAACACTCAGCATTGCAAATCGATGTCTTATTATATATTTCTTTACTTGTGTAATTTCTGTTGCATCATTTTCTAATTTCTATGACTATAAAATAAAAGTTGTACTTGTCTGCCTATCACCATATCACCACGGGGCACAAAATCAATCCATACAAAACTTTGTAACTGAAGCCAAATCAAAGTAAAAGTTTGCAAAATTGCTGACTTATTAGCTGCTTTTCTCAGCATGTATAATCAGAGAAACATAGCTTCCTAATAGTTTATATAGAAAAATTATATTTCATGTAGTTGCATATAACTAATGTATGTATGTAGGAATGTATGTATGTATTTGAGTATGTATATATATAAGTATATATGTATATGTGTGTATATATATATGTACATATATGTATATATATATGTATATATATATATTATATATATATATATATATATATATATATATATATATATATATATATATATGTATAATATACTGAACTCTACAGAGATTCCTGATGCTAAAAGTCATATTTACATACCGAAACTTACTGTTAAATATTTGTTGGTTGTATAAAAACGCCGGAAAAATTATTTCCCCCTTTTTTATTATATATCTATATATATAAAACTCTAGTTGTGTGAGTGTCTGTCCCCTTCGATTTAGATTCCTAACTCCTCCCACATTTTGCGGTGCAGTTTAACCAAATTCGGGTATCTTATAGTTGTGATTCATATCGAGCCCGTCTGACTATTAGCGCGCGTCAACGATGAGTCTACGATTTAAAAAATAATTTAACATCATTTTTTATTCCATTTTAATGCATAAAATGCATCGTATGTCTATGGCGGCGGAGTTGGCGTCCACGCTCACAGCTGCACCTGTTTGCTTCTCCCCCTTCCCTCCCTCGTGAAGCTGTGGGGAAGGGAGTGTAAAGAAATCAACGTCGTAATGCGTTGTGAAGGAAACCAGCGTTCTTTTAGAACAACGACTTCATGGCTTGAAGACACCAAAACAAAAATGACTAAGAAAGCCCGAATTTATAAGGGAAGTAACTCTCTAAAAATGCTTATATAGTTATTTCCCTTACAAACCCGAGCAACGCCGGGCGATACTGCTAGTATATATATATATATATATATATATATATATATAACTCTGATATTTATCATTGTTATATATATATATATATATATATATATATATATATATATATATATATAATATATATATATATATATATTATATATATAATATATATATATATATATATATATATATATATATATATTATATATATATATATATATTATATATATATATATATATATATATATATATATATATATATATATATATGTATGTATGTATGCATATATGTATATGTGGAGACACATGGCCTAGTGGCTAGAGCAGTGGACCCGTGGTCGAGGGATTGCTGGTTCAAATCTCAGACTCGGCAATGCATGTGTTTATGACCAAAACACCTAAGCTCCACTTGACTCCAGCAGAAGGTAATGGCAAACTTCTGTTAACTCTTTTGCCACAACTTTCTCTCACTCCTCCTGCGTCCCATCCAGGTGGGGAACCTATACACCAAGGAAACCATGGCCCAAGAAGAAAGAAACATATATGTGTGTGTATATATATATATATACTTTAAATAAAGTATATATATATATATATATATATATATATATATATATACTTTATTTAAAGCAGCAGAAAATTCAACAAAATCTGTTACTCAGAGTTTCTCGTTGCCGTTCATCAGACAGTTTTTGCTAGAATGGAACCGATATATCAATTCAATCTAGACTCTTACAAACGCTACACCTTTAAAAAAATGGACTTATTTGATTGGCCCTTTAGAAATAACGGTCAATCTTCGAGCGATAAACAAAAAAAGCTCAAAAATATCTGTATATATATATATAAAAAATTATAAAAATTATAAAATTCGAGGAAAAAACCTTACATTGAATAAAATACATATTGACGTTAATGAAGAAAATATAATTAATGCATAGAAATTAAAACTTATTATAAATATTACACTGCAATACATATTTATATTAAAGTGTACATATATATATCAACATACACAGAAGGATGCGTGCAAACGCCATACATATACAGACGTATAAATATAAATCTAAAATATACGCACAAATGCATGCATACATATATGCACGCAATCTATTTCGCACGCAAGTTAAAATCATCGATGTAGCGTTTCTCATTTACTGAGTAAAGCTTAAGTAAGGGGGACGTAAAGTTGTATCAGTATCAGTTAGAGAAAAAAACGAAAGAAAGGAAGAGAGAGAAAAAGGAACGAAGAAGGGGGAAGGAAAAAAGAAAAAGGAGGGGTGGGGAAAAAAACGAAATAAGAAAAATTATGTAACAAGCTGTGTAACCGCGTTATTGACATATATGGAGACAAGTATACAAATACACAAGTTCGAATGGATACATACACATACTGTCGTGTATGTGTGGGCTTAAGCACAAACATACGCTCATGAGCGTATGTTGATATATATATGTACACTTTAATATAAATATGTATTGCAGTGTAATATTTATAATAAGTTTTAATTTCTATGCATTAATTATATTTTCTTCATTAACGTCAATATGTATTTTATTCAATGTAAGGTTTTTTCCTCGAATTTTATAATTTTTATAATTTTTTATATATACATATACATATATTTTTGAGCTTTTTTTGTTTATCGCTCGAAGATTGACCGTTATTTCTAAAGGGCCAATCAAACAAGTCTATTTTTTTTAAAGGTGTAGCGTTTGTAAGAGTCTAGATTGAATTGATATATCGGTTCCATTCTAGCAAAAACTGTCTGATGAACGGCAACGAGAAACTCAGAGTAACAGATTTTGTTGAATTTTCTGCAGGGGGTATGGTGAACCCTGCTGTACTCTTTCACCACAACTTTCCCTCACTCTTTCTTCTTGTTTCTGTTGTACCTGTATTTCAAAGGGCCAGTCTTATCACACTCTGTGTCATGCTGAATCTCCCCGAGAACTATGTTATGGGTACACATGTCTGTGGAGTGTTCAGCCACTTCCACATTAATTTCAGGAGCAGGCTGTTCTGTTGATCAGATCATCTGAAACCCTCGTCGTCATAATTGACCGAATGCCACAATAGATATGTATACACCAGCAGCGGCAGTATTTTCACACCCACTTGTCAAGGCTGGCATGGGCCAAACAGAATTTATTTGGGCAGGTTTTCTTTGGCTTTAACCAACCTTCACCTGCTTCATGGAAAGTGATATTTTCTCATACTCAAATATGTCCTCACAGAATATTGACTGGGAAGGACACTGTATGACATGTGTGTGTGTGTGTGTATGTGTGTGTGTTTGCATGTGTGTGTGTGTGTGTGATACCAGAGAGCACACACTCTCCTACCCTGATGTAATCTCCAGGGATACAGGAATCCAGCAACAGCACCTCCATAATGCTATGATGGACCATGAAGTCTGACGTAACATTGTAAATTCCATTGTCTCAACCACGGTTGAACAATGATGATGATGATGTGTGTGAGCAAACAAAAGACATTTATTTAGGGCTCCAAAAGTTAAAAGACTCTTCATGAAATCCAAGGCTTGTGTTTATCACATTACAGAGAGCTGTCATGGTGAGAAAAATGTAAACTGTACAATAATTGTATTGGTGCAAGGACATAATTTGTGCAACATCTTTATGGACTGAAGAGAAATAAGATGACTATACTTCATATGTGAAATATCTGGTTTGAAAAAAAAACCACAGGTGTAGGAGTTGCTGTGTGGTAAGTAGCTTGCTTATGAACCACATGGTTCTGGGTTTGGTCCCACTGCATGGCACCTTGGGCAAGTGTCTTCTACTATAGCCTCAGGCCAACCAAAGCCTTGTGAGTGGATTTGGTAGACGGAAGAAGCCTATCGTATATATGTATACATACATAGGTACAAATATATATATATATATATATATACATATATGTATGTATGTGTGTGTGTGTATATATTTGTGTGTCTGTGTTTGTCCTCCAACATTGCTTGACAACCGATGCTGGTGTGTTTACATCCCCGTAACTTAACGGGAGAGACTGATAGAATAAGTACTAGGCTTCCAAAGAATAAGTCCTGGGGTTGATTTGCTCGACTAAAAGCGGTGCTCCAGCATTGCCACAGTCAAATGACTGAAACAGATAAAAGAGTAAAGAGTAAAAAAAGAGTATATGAGCTGAGAAAGTATTAAAAGTCTTTTCTCATGTTTGAAGGAGAAATATTTTGTTAGGTACTTTGCTAAGGATATATAGCATGAACACACAATATATGCTAGGTCAGTATATATGAAAATCTAATAGCAGAAATTAGGCTCATATTCTGATCTATGAAGTGATTTTGCTTTATAGATGAGATTAACTTGGCCGAAAGATAAATAGTACTATTATTTATTGCAGACAAATACATGTGTCCATTGGAACAAATGATAAAAGAATGATTGTAATTTTGAAGATACAGATTTGGACGAATAATACTTTAACTTGAAGTATATCAATGGTAAATATTATCAGATGTGTCCATATATAGTAATTACATATGTCTTTCTTCGAGAAAATAATATAACTTGTATGTGTATACTTGCTTTCATAGTATTTCTACCTGCGGCAAAAGTGAAGCTATATATCAGTGAGTTTTGTCATGTTTAATTCCATCAAAGTACCGGTTCGCTAACAAATGCAAACTGTTAGCAAGCTAACACTTTAACTCAATATTGTTCAAATCTGACGCTGACGTGTGCAAATGTAGAATTCTATTTTAGAATCGCAAACTCTCGGTAAATATCAGTTTTGAATCTTTTAGTGTCAATAAAATTATATATAAAATGCTTTAAATAACATTTCTCTCAAACTTTGTTTAGACAATATCTGCACAAGTAGCTTCAAATAGTTTAAATATTTTCACTTAGAACAACTCCAATGATATAATGATATTTTTCAGGCACTTTTGTTTCATTTGTTTGCATAATTTTAGTATTCCTTACTCACCTGTTGCTCAACTTCACACCAACACCTGGGAATTGTTAACATTGAGACTAAATCTTGGATCTGAGAATACCTAATGATGGATTCAGTTTTCCTTCGTTGCTACCGCTAATTTCAGAGGCCCTGCAAATGCCATGAGAGTTTCCCTTCATCAGATCAAACCATGCTAAAAAAAAAATAAATAAAGTTTTTGTTAGTTTCTGGGCTACATTTAAAATTATCACAGAAGCTAATATCTGTTATATACTAATATACAAATGGGTTTCCAAACCAATGAGGGAATTTTTATGTGGTGACTCATTGTATTAGAAACAGAACTAAATGTTCCTCAAATTACACACTAACATTTATAAAAAAAATGGGCACACTGGATAATGTAGTCCTAGATATGCTATGACTGGATAAAAATATGGATGGCCATAACTGGAATATCTTCAGTCGTAGCTCCATCAAATCAGAGTTGTCTCAGGGTTAAACAACAGCAGTAATAAGAGCAGCATCAGCAAATATTTGGTCACTGAGTAGTAATATGTTCTTATAAAATGGTTTCAACTTTTGGCACAAGGCCAGCAAGTTCTGGAGGAGAGGATAAGTTGATTACACCAATCCCTGTGTTCATCTAGTACTTATTTCTTTGATCCCCAAAAAGATAAAAGGCAAGATGACCTTGTAGAATTTGAACTCAGAACATCAAGACAGATGAAATGTCACTAAGCATTTTGGCTGGCATGCTAATGATTCTGCCAGCACACCATTCCTATAATATTAACAGGGAAAAGCTTCTGTGAATTCAGCATTACCAAAGCATAGTTTTAATCCTTATATTGTTTACTTAGATAAGAAACCATAGAAAGATGAACAAACCTAAAGAGGAATTCCAACCATGATTCATGGTTTGCAACTGCAATAGTTCCTTGATAAGATCCAGGGGCTAAGGACATCATCAGCTGGAGCCATGTCCAGTATCGGCCCTACTCCTCTACTATTCTCGACATGGTGCTCCCCCACTTCAGAGGTGTCTTCAGTGTTGAGTGTGTTTTTTTCTGTTTTCTTTGACTGTTTTCTCTTTGGTTTCTTTGACACCGTGTCAATGAATGTCAGCGGGCGAACGACCATCCTGTCAAATTTCCCTTTAAATACTTGCTGGTAGGCTCCAGAAGCCAGTGCCACCTAACTGTCATGTTACACAATCTAAGCTTCAACTGACCAATGGAGGGGAAGGGTGCGCAGTTTTAGGCCCGTGCCCTCTCTAGACCTACCTTCTAACAGAGTCATGTTAGTTTCAGTTCCAGCAGCCAGAGCCATCTAGTGTTACAAGCCTTCTGACCATCGGAGAGGAGTGCATACAATGAATGAGATGGTTCCCTTGGCTCACCTGTCAAGCAGCAATGCTGTTTAAGTGCCAGCCAGCCTCACCTAGTGATGCTGTTTCCCAGGCAGCATGTTATGGCTTTCGAGCCATTTCGGGTCTTCTCGCTTCATACAACACAAAAGCTAATTATTTTTATCCTCATCTGTATTCCCTCATGTATGTCTGGAGGAATTAGTAATGAAATTAAATAAAATGATGGTTTCAAATTTTGGCACAAGGCCAGCAAGTTCTGGAGAGGAGGATAGTCAGTTACATTGACCTCAGTACCTGTTTTATCAACTCCAAAAGGATGAAAGGCAAAGTTGGCCTCAGCAGAATTTGAACTCAGAACATGAAGACAAATGAAATGCTGCTAATTATTCTACCTGGCATGCTAACGATTCTTTCAGCACACCACCTTTAATGAAATAGAACAAAGCAAAATTATATCAATGACATAATTTATCAAGCAGTGACCTCCACTACACACTTTTCAATACCTGGCAGTTGTATTTATTTGATTATACATAAAGGTATAAGAGGGAGGGATGTGAGAATGTGTGATGTTCATTTAGTCATCAAGTGAAATTTTACAATATACATAAAATGGAACCTGATTCAATCCAAAATCGAACATGGTTTGCAGAATTGCTTGCCTAAGTTAGCTTCTACTCACCAGTACCACCATACAACTCACCTAGAAGTTTTATGATGGAGAAATTAGTTGAACATATCTATTTATCGGTTTTATAACTTGTTTAGCTATAAATTCGATTCTAGTTATTCATCTGTAAGATATGTAACAATTATTCTATGGTTTGATAGTACCTTCAATTAACTTGATTCTTCGGTTGGATCTACCAACACTACTTGTCTAACTATTGGACTGATTCCAAGTGACACGTTCTTTCTTTGAATATTGATATCTCTTACGGTGAATAGTTCTACCTTAAGATCTTATTGAGAGAGAATAGTATATAATAGCATTAAAGGGGAGAAACTATTAAAGACTTTAATTAACTAACTGAAATGATAGCCTTTGGTTAGGAAGACTGGTTAATACAGATGAGGATAAAAACAATTGGCTTTTGTGCTGTATGAAAGAGATATGAACTTAAATCAGGAAATAACAAAATCTAACAGCCGGGGTGAATAGGGATTCCATGGTAGCAGACGCAGATAGCAGAAAGAAACACAATGGTGCCATAACAACATCAGAACCTCATTATGAGACAATGATACATCTGCAGTTCTGATAGGAGAACTGATAAAAGCACATAGAAGAGAATATTTAATGGTTGGGCAAGGAAGATGATCAAGAGGAAAATATGTATAGATGTGTGTACGCGTGTGGGTATGTGAATGCATGTGTGTATGTGTGTGTGTGGGCATGTAAGTGCATGTCTATATATATGAATGTATATGGATGGATGGATGGATGTACATGTGTATGTATGTATGTATGTATGTATGTATGTACATATGTATGTTTGTATGCACGAACCCAATGAGGAAAAGCTGTTGCTTTTAAAAGAAAAGACCACTATTGGATAGCCTGAATATATGAAAATCTATTATCTTCCTCATCACCATCACCAACAGCAGCAGCAGTATCATCATCATTTCATCAACAATCATCACCATCGTCACTATCATCATCATCATCATCATTGTCATCATCATCATCATCATCATCATCATCAACGTCATCACCATCATCATCATCATCATCATTGTCATCATCATTATCGCCATCATCATCATTATCATCATTATCATCATGCTCAACATTATCATCATCATCATCTCCAACTCATCATCATTTCCAACCTTATCATCATCATCATCATTATCTTCATCACCTCCAGCTTCATCATCAGTTTCTTTTATACAGTATCCCTCCTTTCTTCTGCTACCCCACCACCACCACCACCACCACCACCACAACCACTTTTTTTTCTTTCTTTCTTTCTTTCTTTCTTTCTTTCTTTCTTTCCTTATGCTCATCTGCTTCCCTTATCCTTATCTTTATTGATGTTCTGAAATAAGCAGCCATGGCATACTACTTTTACACATAGATAAGAAATAAAAAAGCATGTTTCGAAATGTAAAGAAAGACATAAAGACAAGGGTCTGAAATTATTGCTGAGTAAAAGGAAAAAACACCTAGACAAAACAAGTACGAATACAAAGGCAGTGGTTATGATTTGAGAAGAAATACATTTCTAGATATTTATCTTTTGATGTAGCCAGTAAAGAGCCTGCTGCAAAATGACTAAAATATTACAGCAATATAATTATGAAATCAATAGTTTGCAACCTGAAATCATTCTCTAACCCTACATTTTCGATATCAGTGTTTGCTAATACCGTAACAGAAGTTCGATATTATGTTATAACCAATTATATTGCATGTGTGTGTATTGCTTGAGCGTGTGTGGTGTTGTGTAAGTGCATGCATGTGTGAATAATACATAGACATACACACATACACATAAACAGAGAGAGATTTATTTATTTATATATATATATATATATATATATATATATATACATATATATATATATAGAAATATATAGAAAAAGAGAGACAGAGAGATTTATATATTTTTATATATATATACGTGTGTGTGTGTGTGTGTGTGTGTGTGTGTGTGTGTATAAATACATAGAAAGAGAGATTTATATATATATATATATGCATGTATATAGAAAGAAAGAGACAGAGAGAGATTTATATAAATATATATGTATCTATGTATGCATATATATATATTTCTATCTGTCTATCTATACATATATGTACAATAACTATTTTACAAACATGCACACACACATACTCATGTGTATAAATACATATATATAATATATACATACACACATGTATATATATATATATATATTAGTGTGTATCTACTTACATGTGTGTGTGTATAATACATATGTAAACATATTTCTATGTTCATATATATATATGCATATATGTATGTTTGTATGTATGTATGTATGTATGTATGTATGTATGTATATTTATATGCATGTATCAATCTATCAATATATCCATGTGTGTGTGTTTGTGCATGTGTGCTTATGCGTTGTGTACAGTGATGAAAGTTCTGCGTGGGGTAAAAATACAAATATATGACAATTGTTTAGCTGGATAAATTGTATATACAATCTCCACATGATTGTATGTTTGTGGGTGTGTAACACTGGTAAAAAATAATACACAGTATTTCACAAAATTTAGTGCCATACCAACCACTTTCCATCCTCAGTATCCAAAGTTCTTATCTCTCTGTGCTTCCAAAGTTAATAAAATCCTTAGTAATAGTCAGTTGGAGTTTTTGCAATCAACCTTACTTCTTTTACACAGACATTATCCTTGTACTAAGTCAATGAACTTGACAGAGATTGAGCTAAGAAGGCATGTACTGTTTTGTCTTGCATGAAGAAGCAGTCAAACCTTCCTCACAGCCTCAAACTCTACTGTGCTTTCTTAAAATAAATCTCATTGTATGATGTATTCTTCTATACACAGTCTGAAGAATAAAATATATATATATTTTTTACTTATTTTACTCACAAGACTGTGGCTATGCTGGGGCACCACTTTGAAGAATTTTAGTCAAAAGATTCCACCCAGTGTTACTTATTCTATCAGTTGTTTTTGACAAACCACTAAGTTGTGAAGGTGTAAACACAACTTGGTAGTAAGAGACAAACACAGACACAAAGTCATGCACACATGCATACATACACACATACACATACACACAAATATATATATTTATAAATATGTATATGTGTATATATATTTATATATATATGCATTTATACATATATATATATATATATATAAATATAAATATAAATAATATATATATATATATGTATATATATAATGTATATATATATATATAATTATATCATCATCATCATCATCATATATGTATATATATACATGTGTGTGTGTATATATATATACATATATATACATATATGGGTACAGGACATCACCAACAGTAAAGAACATGAAATACGAAGAAAATTGAGATAAATACACAAATAATGAGAGAGAAAAATGACAAGTAATACAAAGAATGACCCCTCATCAGTTGTCATCTGTCTATCTACTCCCCATTTCGAGGAATCAATGACAGTATGAGTCTTTGAAGACAGTTGCTCCCACAAATACCAAAATATAATTTCAGATTTACGGAGGGTCAAAGTTGGGAACAAAAACATGACAGTAGAGACATACAAGGAAACCGAATGAAAACAAGCATGAGGTTTGTTAGACATGAATGAGGGGAAAATAGTGAATGCCGAGAGAAACATTTTCTTTGTAGAGAGAAAAGATAGAAGAGAGAGAAAAGATAGAAGAGAGAGATAGGAGACGTCCAGTCCTTGGGGGTGCGGGGCGTACATAACAGGCTTCTTTCATTTTCTGTCTTCCAAGTCCACTCCCATGGTTTTGATCAGCCTGGTGCTATAGTTGAAGACACTTGCTTAACGTGCCATGAAGTAGAATTGAACCTGGAACCACATAGCTAGGAAGCAAACTTCTTATTACACATCCATGTCTGCACTTGTATGGTTAAGAATTTGTTGTGTAAAAGACTAAAATACTAAGTTATATTTCCTTCCATTACCAGTTCAAACCAAACCAGAGCATCATAATCCTTACCGTCATTAAACGTCCATTTTTGGTGCTGGCTGAGGTTGGATGGTTTAACAGGATCTGTAAAGCTGTATCAGGCACCAATGCCAAAGCTGACAGTGAACCTGAAGCAATCTCTACGTCTCTTTACTCTGGAATTCAAAATTAGTAGCAGTTACATTCCTGAAGTTAATTCAATAGATATCATTAGTTTTGTTGTATAAATAATTCTGACAGTATAAGTACTTTAGAAAGTATGAATATAATGTAGACTGTTATAGTAGTATATAACATGTAACATGCAGAGGAAATAATTTAATTAATGTGGTCTGGCTCTAAGTGTCTGAGTTAGGTTCAAATGTTTAAACTCATTTTAGCCAGAAGCAAAACAATAAATCTCAGTTTAATAGAGGAAACTTAGAAAGAAAATTTTTTTGTGCATTATATTTCATATGTGCTGTTTAGCTCCACATCAAACCTGGTTGATTCTACATCGGCTGGATCAAGTTTAACTTGGTGTTAAACAACCACAACAAGACTAAGTCGAATAAAGTTTACAGACAAGAAATAATAGACAACAATTACAGTTTCTGAAGTGTTTCAAGTTAAAGTCTTTTGCCATATCCAAACTTTCAGAATTTCGCTTCTCTATCATTCCAAACTTACTTTTTTCTTTGTGTTGGTGGTTTATCACCAATTGTCATACATTTGACAGGTGCTAAGAGTTTCATCATTAGATACTAATTTCCATCTGAGACTCCACATGATAACTGGACCAAATGAGAGATCGAAGACCATTTAAGAAGCTTCTATATAGTTTCTCAGTGTTCTAGAAATCATCACCATCATCATCATCGTTTAAGTGCTTCACCACTTCATCCCAGGTCTTCCTGGGTGTACCTCTTCCACAGGTTCCCTCAACCGCTAGGGTGTGGCACTTTTTCACACACCTATCTTCATCCATTCTTGCCACATGACCATACCAGCGCAGTCGTCTCTCTTGCACACCACATCTGATGCTTCTTAAGCCCAACATTTCTCCCAACATTTTTCGAGTATTAGCCAAATCTCCTTGAAGTCACACTATCATCTTATAAGAATGAAGTACAGGTAACTTAGCAGAAGAACAAATAGATAGTGATAAAATTAAATATGAAACTAAGTACTTGAGTTGATATGTAATCCCTTGAGAAAAAAGCTCCAACATGGTCATAGTAAAATGACCAAAACCAGAAGATTTAAATATTTTTATAATATATTTCTTGATATAGTCAGAAAAGAATATAAAGGTTTTGGTTGAATCCCTTTTAATCATAAGTTTACTTAATTATTAATGTCCAGGGCCAAAGCAACAACAAGGGATACCACATATTTGTAAAGCCCTTGTAGCATAATTATTTTACCCTCACTTTCCTCATCTGAAAGGATCAACAAATAACTGACAATCTCTCTCTATGACAATCGACAGGGAATTTTTTTTCCTTTCTTTCAATCATATACTTTTACTCTTTTACTTGTTTCAGTCATTTGACTGTGGCCACGCTGGAGCACCGCCTTTAGTCAACCAAATCGACCCCAGGACTTATTCTTTGTAAGCCCAGTACTTATTCTATTGGTCTCTTTTGCTGAACTGCTGAGTTACGGTGACATAAACACACCAGCATCGGTTGTCAAACGATGTTGGGGCGACAAACACAGACACACAAACATATACACACATACATACATATATAAATATATACATATATACAACAGGCTTCTTTCAGTTTCCGTCTACCAAATCCACTCACAAGGCTTTGGTCGACCCGAGGCTATAGTAGAAGACACTTGCCCAAGGTGCCATGCAGTGGGACTGAACTGGAACCATGCGGCTGGTAAACAAGCTAATTACCACATGGCCACTCCTACGCCTATGCTTAATTCATGCTTAATTCATGTTCATAAGCCATACACAGAGTCCCTATTCTTCAGAAACATACATAGATGAAATTGCTTACACTGTTTCTACTATTCATTCTTCTCACCCCAGTTTCATTCAGCACATGAATTTCAGTTTAAGGTATCTTTGTGGTCACTAGATATGTTTCATAACTGCCAAATCTCCCTCCAATTAGACTCACCTTGAAAATACAAGAATAGATACAACAGGCAGTGTAATCTGATATAAACCATAACTATAAAGGCGTGATGATCATAGCTGGACTGCTTTTTGGAGTTAATTAACGAAGTGGTCAAAAGGAACTATTAGGGCATCAGATATGATTCATTGCAGTATCTGTCCTGGCTCTCTGTTCTGAATTATAGCCAGTATTGATCACTCAGCTATGGGAGAACCCTTCCAATTAGTAGCTGACTAGTCTGAACAAGTAGGTCTCAAAACAGCACCGGTCAAGCTGACAATGACTTGATGTGGTTTCATCCAGCATTGAATCAAGATCAGCTGACTGGAATAGACTTTGTGTATGTTAGCTCATACATTTTTCCCATTAAATCCAGCAACTTGAAAATTAACTAGCATCTGAGCTTCTGCTATTACTCTACTTGATAAATATATTAAATAAATTGAACTCATATCAAATGCTAACATTGTAATTGGGGAAAGATCTACCCTTGTGGGTAGTAAAGAAATAGGTATTTCGTCTGTCGTTACATTCTGAGTTCAAATTCCACCGAGGTTGACTTTGCCTTTCATCCTTTCGGGGTCAATTAAATAAGTACCAGTTATGTACTGGGGTCGATATAATCGACTTAATCCGTTTGTCTGTACTTGTTTGTCCTCTCTGTGTTTAGCCCCTTGTAGGCAGTAAAGAAATAGGTATTGTTCTCTCAGGACTGACTTGGAGCAAAACAACAATAACAACAACAACAACAATTTTGATCAAATATTTCAAATGTGTAAGGCATTAATCTTTGAGGACTTCAATGATCACAATTATGATATTCACCTAAAACATTCTAGAATTTAATTTCCTAACTCACAACAGATCTTCTATGTGATTGATCTACAAACAGCAACCAAACTTCCACAAATAGGCATAGGAGTGGCTGTGTGGTAAGTAGCTTCTTTGTTTGTTTCTTCTCAAGTCATGCATGGCTCATAAGGGCCAGTTTCCCGGTTTCCCTGGCGTATAGGTTCCCCACCTGGGTGGGAAGCTAGTCCATCGCAGGTGAGCTTCAAGAGAAAAGAGTGAGAGAAAGTTGTGGTGAAAGAGTCAGCAGAAGTTTGCCATTACCTTCTGCTGGAGCCGCGGGGAGCTTAGGTGTTTCAGTCATAAACACCCACATCGCCCAATCTGAGATTTGAACTCACGATCCCTCAACCGTGAGTCCACTACTTTAACCACTAGGACATGTGCCTCCACAAGTAGCTTGCTTACAAACCACATGGTTCCAGGTTCAGTCCCACTGCGTGGCACCTTGGACAAGTGTCTTCTACTATTGCCTCAGGCCAACCAAAGCCTTCTCAGTGGATTTGGTAGATGGAAACTGAAAGAAGCCCATCGTATATATGTATATATATATGTGTGTGTGTGTGAATGTTTGTGTGTCTCTGTTTGTCCCCCCCCCCAACATCGTGTGACAACTGATGCTGGTGCATTTACATCCCCATAACTTAGCAGTTCTGCAAAGGAAACCGAGAGAATAAGTACTAGGCTTACAAAGAATAAGTCCTGGGGTCGATTAGCTCGACTGAAGGCGGTGCTCTAGTATGGCCACAATCATATGACTGAAACAAGTAAAAGGGTAAATCCTAAACATTCTGTCATAAATACAGAAAGCCATTCACATGCACACATATATGTTCAAGCATAAGGCCCACGATGTACTGTCATCACTCTCTCTTTCTCTTTCTCTATCTGTCTCTCCTTCTCTCTCTCTCTTTCTCTATATCTACCTATCTCTCTTTCTCTCTCCCCCCTCTCTCTCTCAATCTCTCTCTCTTTCTCTGTTACAAGTACTTATTTCTTTATTACCCACAAGGGGCTAAACATAGAGGGGACAAACAAGGACAGACATAGGTATTAAGTCGATTACATCAACCCCAGTGTGTGACTGGTTCTTAATTTATCGACCCTGAAAGGATGAAAGGCAAAGTCGACCTCGGCGGAATTTGAACTCAGAATGCAGTGGCGGACAAAATACCACAAAGCATTTCGCCCAGCATGCTAATGACTCTGCCAGCTCGCCACCTCTCTGTTACAAGTACTATAATGTTCCACATCTTCTCAGAGCTGGCTGGGCTCCTGCCATGCCCTTGCTAACTTTCTAAACTCACTCATATCTTCCCACTCTTGTTGCACCAAACACTCCCCAGTGCTGCACTAGTCACTACATCCAGTCCCTGCTTCCCAGGAACATCAGCACCCTGTAATTCCCTTCCAGCTAATGTCTATCCTGTAAATGTTGGCTTACAGAGGCTTAAAAAAGAAACATTGATTGCATCAGTCTCACCCATCTGTACACAATATTTGGTCCTGTGAAGACCGTAGCTACTGACCCTTTCTCCAGACCTAGCAAGTGCAATGAAAGAAGTCCACCATACTCCCTAAAATATGATCAGACATAATTATTGTCCCCTCACTTTCCTTATCTGAAAGGATCAACAAATAACTGACAATCTCTCTCTATGACAATCGGCAGGGAATTTTTTTTCCTGTCTTTCAATCATATACTTTTACTCTTTTACTTTTTCAGTCATTTTTTGACTGTGGCCATGCTGGAGCACCACCTTTAGTCAACAAAATCGACCTCAGGACTTATTCTTTGTAAGCCTAGTACTCATTCCAGTTGTCATGACTGGAACACCATCGATAACGAATTTGTTTAATAAATGCTGACGCAACAAAAGCTTGCTTTCATCATTCTTCCTACTTGTATTACAACTTCCTCAGAATCTCTTCTAATGCACTTCGCCATTCAATTGACATCTTCCTTGCAAATAACTTACTAATAAACACAAACTATTTCCAAACTTATACATCTGCTCTGCTGCTTCAATCAGTAACTGCTAGTAAGACCACCCACTTACTAAAACCATTACATACTAATGACAGAATAGCATCTATAAGCTCACTTCCTACAGACATATCAAACTTTCCTTTAACTCTTTGTTTATATGTACACCTTTCTCACTATGCTTCTCTCTTCCTTTCTACATACCTTTCTTTCTATACACTTCTCTCTCTGTCTTTTTCTCTCTATCTTTCTCTTTCTCTCCCTTTCTTTCTCTCTCTCGCTCTCTCAGAGAAAAAAACAACAAAACAAATACAAATATAAATTTAACTGAATGAAGAACAAATCAAATTGCTTGGAAATTTTAACTCATTTTTCTGAAATATTATAGAACTGTGTGTGTGCTTGATATAGCAGAGGACATTTCTCAAGTCCTGATCAACATATTCCTGATAATTACGAACATATGTTCGCAATTCCTCGAGTGAGGTAACGAAGCCAGCATTTTATTTTATTTTATATTTCTTTGCAGCCATAGATCATTAGCATCATGAAAGAAAACAAGAAATATCCCTGCAAGGAATGTTATTTTAAAATCTTAATTAAGCTTCAGTCAAGTCACTTCTATTCTCGCATCTTTCATGCTCATTAGTTTTAGCATTTAAAATCAGCACTAATCAAGTACCGCTCACCACCTCCAGAACTACCGTTACTGCAACAACAAACACCTTGTGCAATTACATCTATCTGCTCCACCTATGTTTCAACCATCACCAACATCTAGGATTTAAAGTCTTTAATTTAACAACACAATCTTAAATCAGAAAAGCCTGACTAATAGTCATGTTCTTGCTTTTCTGGTTTTATGAGGATTATTCTATTAGTTTAAAAAGAAATGTTGAAATGTTTTTTGTTTTTTTTGTTGTTTTTTTTCCCATAATTAATTGCACCTGCAGGACCTCTTTTACCACAAGAAGTACAACTAACTTTCATTAAACATGTGCATATATACACACATATCCGAGTACTAACACATGCATGGAGTTAAAAACATGCATATAAAGTTAGTTAATCTGGTGAGTTAATGTAGGAACATGAGTCAGTACATGTGTGTGTGTTTATAAATATATATATATATGTATATACACACACATATACATGCTCATCTACATACATATATATACACGTATATATATATATATATATATATATAAATTGAGATAGGGGTTGTGAGTGCAACCCACCATGAGATAACATGTATCCAATATACTGCTAGAGAAGTACCCAACAAAGTTAATACATAAATGTTAAGAAGTGCGATGCAATTAATTCATTCACTGTATTATATGGGCAAAGGTAAAATGTTTTACCACAAATTAATAATACAAAATAAGGAAATGGAAAAATACCTCTTAATCAATAATCAACTACCAAATAATACCCAATCACATAATTTATTGAACCACTACATTAAGGTCAAACATAATAATATAGAACAAAACAATGCACATCAATGAGTAATATGATACAATAAGTACAGTATGTATAAGTGAATATAAATAAATACAAATATAAATATAAACTACATCTTACAGCTGTTTCAGCCATGCAGATATGGGTGCCTCATTATGCTCATATTAGCCATGTGTGATAGGTTAATATGTAGTTATAAATGAGACACTTACAAAAATATCCCAAGGCCTCTTCAGAGATTATGAAGAACAAACTAAATTAAACATGACAATCAGAGGAGGTACACCCATATAAGAGTGGGTGCATACCCATAATATATAATATACACATACATATGAGTGCATATACCCATACTTCTATACATATATATATATACATATACATAATAATAATATATAATAATAATATACAGCAATATACATACATATGTTCTATATTCATATGTTACAGTGGCACGTAAAAAGCACCATCCGATCGTAGTCGTTGCCAACCTCATCTGGCATGTAAAAAACACCCATTACACTCACGGACTGGTTGGCATTAGGAAGGGCATCCAGCTGTAGAAACACTGCCAGATCAGACTTGGCCTGGTGCAGCCTTCTGGCTTCCCAGACCCTAGTTGAACCGTCCAACCCATGCTAGCATGGAAAGCGGACGTTAAACGATGATGATGATAATGATAAAATGTCATTGTAAACTACCGTAACAAGGAAGGTTTCTTCATGAATTCTTATACATAATAATTTTTTACATCATCATCATCATTTAATGTCTGCTTTCCATGCTAGCATGGGTTGGACGATTCTACTGAGGACTGGCAAACCAGATGGCTTCCCAGACTCCAATCTGATCTGGCAGAGTTTCTACAGCTGGATGCCCTTCCTAATGCCAACCACTCCGAGAGTGTAGTGGGTGCTTTTACGTGCCACCGGCATGAGGGCCAGTCTGGCTGTACTGGCAACAGCCATGCTCAAATGGTGCTTTTTACATGCCACCTGCACAGGAGTCAGTCATATATAATAAATTATTACATAAATAATAATAATTTTTTACTTAAATAATTTTTTTTTTACATTAATAGGAAAGGTTTTCATGCAATACTATTAATGGAAACATTCAGATGAAATAGTATAATATGAAATGTACAGAAAGTCTTTTTTAGAAAGTCAATATTTGGGCTAATGTTTATACATCAAATACATATTCTTTTACTGTGGTCTGTCTTCTTCAATCAGTCCAGGTTTTTATTAGTCAATGTAATAGTTTTAAACTATTTTATGGTATTATCTCTTACATTTATATAGTTAAGTTAAGTCAATTATTTGGCTCAAAAAGCAAAAGCAAGGCCATGTAGGGGGACATGGGGGGGTGTTCATATAAAGAGTTCAAGCCATTTCTGGTCAAGAGAGACTTTGAACCGAGCAGTCGTCGGCATCTTCACTATCTCGTCTGGCAGCTTATTCCGCAGATCCGCAACCCGGATGGAGAAAGCACCTCTCCTTCGATTGAGATGAAATTGTTGCAGATAGAGCTTTTCGGAGTGACCCGCAGCCGACGCTCTGGAGCAGGAGTGAAGAACAGCTCTTTTGAGAGGTTACACTTTCCGCTTATGATGTTGTGAGCGAGAATGAGATATTGGCCTTGATTGAGTTGAATTATGTCTATCCCATCTTAGTTAGCTGCATTGTTTATCTTGGACAACTTTATCCAGTGTAAGCTTACATTTTCTTAAGTCATTGGAACATTTGGCTGCTAGTTCTCCCATATCAAGTAAGCTCATAAACATTTCCTCACTGGCTTGATCTGTTTTTTCCTTAGGATAGAGAGAATAGGTTCAACAAAATACCTTCTTCCTTTTCTCCGCAATTACAGTTCAATACTTGCCATAATCAATTAGCTTTATTATTTGAGGATTGATACATTTGATGCCAGTCAAAAACTGGCAGGAATTCAATGTCTTACACCCACCTCCCTTGTAAATGTGCGGTTTTATGGTGTCAAGGCAAGGACTTATTAATATTATGAAAATAGCTTTTTTGAGTAGAAGTATGTTTTAAAACAAAATTTTGGTTGTCTATAAAAATTATGTAATTTTTTTGTCTTTTTGTTTTTTAGTTTGTTTTAATTTTATTAGAAGCAGAAGAGCAATGCCCATAGCCACATTAAGACACCTGTAACTAATTAAAGGAAGAATCAAGGGCTGTGTGATGTGGGTAATCTGAGCGTTTTATTTTATGCCTAGTTCAAATCATACTTTTGTAAGACAAATTTGTCTGATGTTTATGGGACCTATAATATAAGTGTGAAGGCACATGGCCTAGTGGTCAGAGCAGCAGACAGGCAAACGAGGGATTGCAGGCTCGAATTTCAGAGTGGGCAGTATGTGTGTTTATGAGTGAAACACCTAAGCTCTACATGGCTCCGGCAGAAGGTAATGGCGAACTTCTGCTGACTCTTTCACCACAACTTTCTCTCACTCTTTCCTCCTGCATCTAGCTGCTCACCTGAGATGGACCTGCGTCCCGTCCAGGTGGGGAACCTATATGTCAAGGAAACTGGGAAAACCGGCCCTAATGAGCCAGGCGTGGGTCGAGAAGGAACACACACTATAATATAAGTGCCAATCAGGAAATGATTTTGATTATTTTAACATCTCTCCAAAATTTGTGAATGGTCAAGTATTATTATTAGTATTGATTATCTTAGAAAAACCTTAGAATTGCATTTGGTGTTTTTGCATAGTCCTGGTTGAATAGACCAAAGTACATAACCATTACAGCTGTAACTATTCCTACATTTTCCTAAGTGCATAAACTCAAGACTACATTATGCAATACGTCATTTTTGCTAAAATGGTAGAATATGATCGAAGCGAGATTAACAGAAACAGAAGTGGGAGGAACTAAATGTATTGCATTATTTCTTGATTTGCATTTATGCCCTGAGACCAAATCTCACCAAAGTCATTTTTATAAAGTCAATAAAATTAAGTCATTTTCTTCCAAAGTCAATAAAATAAATACCAGTAATATAACACAAACTCCTGTGAAATATTTCTGACTGAACCAATGTTAGAAATCAGTATTAATAATAAAAATCTGAATTTAACACTTTTTTTTTTTTTTATTAAACCTGTCTCCCTGGATTTGGAGTCCTGTCAATATAAAAGAATTTTTATGGCAAAATGATGAGCAGGGGAAAAATTTTAAGTGAATTTACATCACAGTAAAATATCCATTGAGTGGTGTTTTTAGTATAAAAATATTGCCATTTCAGTGATACTGACACATAAAAATGTTGTGCCATTCCCCTCTCACCTACCATCATATTTAATGATGAAAAATGGCTTCTTGCAGTTGTACTAACATGTAATGGGAATAAGCAGCAGCAGCTAGTGAAAGAAGAGGTCACAGCAAATAGAGAAAGCAACAATGATGTCACAGTTGTAATAGTTCTTTTATAAAGAATATTATATTACAGGCAACTGCAACTAAAAAATTATAATGGAGCTTTTCTCCGAGGTTGTTGAACCAGCTAGAAATAACATCCAATTATCATTTCAATTATACCCTAGAATTTTGAAGAAAAAAAAAGCGGGGGAGAACTTATTAGAAAATGTACTCTTTACCACGGTATACTTGATAAAGACAGGATGATCGTGATGAGACGAGTCTTTGGTCATAGATACATTAAAATAAAAGTTAATCTAAGACAAAACGTCAACAGTATTTTAGCAGTAAGCTGGCAGAACTGCTAGAACACCAGACAAAATGCTTAACTACATTTCATCCGTCTTTATGTTTTGAGTTCAAATTCTGCTGAAGTCGACTTTGCCTTTCATCCTTTCGAGATCTATAAAATAGCTATTTCTTTACTACCCACAAGGGGTTAAACACAGAGGGGACAAACAAGGACAGACAAATGGATTAAGTCGATTACATCGACCCCAGTGCGTAACTGGTACTTATTTAATCAAAGTCGATCTCGGCGAAATTTGAACTCAGAATGCCCAACTGACCCTACTATGCTGTGTAATCGACAAAAATCGAAAACAAACAATATGCATGCACGAAATTAAAAATACAAAATGTCGACAATTTACCCATCACACCCAATTTGTATATATATATATATATATATATATATATATGACAGGCAGTTTTCACCAACTAAATTCACTCACCAGCCAGCCCAAGACTATTGTAGTAGACATTTGCCCAAGGTTCTAGACAGTGGGGATGAACCCAGAACCATATGGTTGGGAAGCAAGCTTCTTACCACCCAGCCAAGCCTGCACCTATGTTGAAAGAAAAAATATTTTAAAAACCTTATAAATATATATTTGCTTATCATTAACATCAGCAACCGCATCATAAGCACCACCGTCACCACATCACTCATACCACCATCGTCACCACCACCACCACCACCACCACCATCATCATCATTATGATCATCATCATAATCATCCTCCATCTGTTTCTCTATGTTTGCTTAGACCAGCAGGTCTTCTCCAGCACAGTATCCACTTATTGTAGTCCTGTGTCATCTGATTCATAATTTCAGTTTCTTGAGAGTTGCTGTATCCACTACTTCTCATGCACCCCACTTTGACCTTCCCCTTTTGCAAATTTCTTCCAATTATATAAACTTGGCACTTCATTATACAGGTAACTTCTACTTGTTAATTTATATGCTACGGTTCTGGTCTATATGTTGTGGTCTGGAATAATTAAATAACGTGCTTGCAAATGAAGCCGTCTTATAATATGACTTGGGAAACCTATAATAAACATACAATGCCTACTCATTCTGAAGTGACAAAGTGCCTAATAGATTAGCTATTAAGCCAAGTTAATTTAAAATTCTCTAAAGGGATCTCATTATATTTTAGGAAAGCGTCTTTTATTCTATATTACTTTGGACCATCTAACTCTCAGGAATATGTGCAAGGGGATGTACAAAAATAATCATCATTTGATATTAGGGTAATTAAAACTCATAATGATTTGTTTGTAAACGATTTTGATCTGTCAGCTGAAGGGTAAAGATAATTTAATAAATATATAATATTATGAAATTATTGTATACAGTGCTCAGGTGCACCACAACTTGTTGGAAAGTGCGTATAAAGCATATGCAGTAATGTACAAATGCCTGGAAAGCGAACAGTGTATGAGTCAGATATATGCTTGCATGTGTATGGGGGGTAGAAAATCAGGTGTAGTGTTGGTGAATCTCAGGATGCATGGAAGTTTTGAAGGATGCAGTGCTCCGACAACTAACAACTGATGCCAGCAGTTTGTTCCATACTTCAGTAACTCTTAGCATGAAAAAATGTTTCTGAAAGTCATGGGAGCTGTGCTGTTTTCTGACTTTGTAAACATGTCCACGGGTGTCAGACAGGTAGAGTTTGAAAAGGTGCTCAGAGTTATTGTTAGTAAGATGGTTAATAATTTCATAGGTGTCTGCGAAGTCAGCTGCCAGACGTCGGAGTTTCAATGTGTCCATGCCCAGGGAAGTAAGGTGTTCAGAATATGGCAAATGCCTGATGGAGGGTATTCTCTTGGTTGCCTGTCACTGAACAGTTTCCAGACGATTAATATCCTGGGCAAGATAGGGGTTCCAGACCTGTGATGCAAATTCCAGGCGAGGCTGCACCATAGCTATATCTGACAGCAGAGCAGTTAAGTCTTGTATTTGGCTGCATGTTGCATCTAATAGGAAATGCAAAGCAACTACCCAATTCTCCAAACACCTTCTGTGTTGTGTGCCAACTTTCATCAAGAATTTCATTAGCGACAGTGGTTTAATGGCTAATATTTTCTTTCTGTATCAAATACTATTCATTATTATTATTTTAAAAAGCACCATCTGAATGTGGCCAATGCCAGCGCCGCCTCGACTGGCTTCCGTGCTGGTGGCACGTAAAAACCACCAATCCGATCATGGCCATTGCCAGCCTCCCCTGGCACCTGTGGCGGTGGCACGTAAAAAGCACCCACTATACTCACAGAGTGGTTGGCATTAGGAAGGGCATCCAGCTGTAGAAATACTGCCAGATCAGACTGGAGCCTGGTGCAGCCTTCTGGCTTCCCAGATCCCTGTCGAACCGTCCGACCCATGCTAGCATGGAAAACGGACGTTAAACGATGATGATGATGATGATGATGAATATGTAACCCTTCCCAATATAGATCCTTTATTTTCATTTGCATTCAGAATTTGATTGTGAAAATTGTGAATCCAGATGTTTCACTCTGTACTATAATAACAGTTGGGATTCTCATTACACACTTTATAATTTTATGATATTGAGTGGTAATGTGAGTATCTCAAATGTTAGACTTTACTAAGAATCTTGAATTATGCTGGCTTTAATGCTCAAAGCTCTCTCCAGAACAATATTCTCCAGTTACAAGTTCTCACCTCATAAATGGCTCTTACTAAAAGAATTCTTCCAAATGAAATTTCCTTCTTTCATCAACTTTTTGCTTCACCTCAGCCAATGTAGTGTTACACTTATCATTGATGTCACTTTGTTGAAATAGTCTGAAACTCTGCTTGTGGGGTCTCAGGAAAACATATAAGACAGTGCATTCTCAAGGTTAATACATAATACAAGCCTCACACAGTAGGCATAACTAGTTTTGGTAACATCTCAAATTCTTCTCAACAAAACTGAGGGTTCATTTTATGTTCTTTGTCCACATCACACTAGTATTAAATGCTTCAAGATATTTCTTCAGGACTAAAACAAACACAAGCAATAGTATAATCTAAATATACTCCATAATGTAGACTACATCAGACAATAAAACAAATCTAAATTTCTTGTACTTTTATTTGTTTCACTCATTTGACTGCAACCCTGAAGGATTTTAGTTGAACATTTCAACCCTAGGACTAATTATTTCTGAGCCTATAACTTATTTTATCAGTCACTTTTGCTGAACTGCTAAGTTACAGGGATGTAAATATACCAACACTGGTTGTCAAGCAGCAAGAGGAAACAAACACAGACACAAAAATATATACACATAAATATATACTGTACAAAAACACACACACATACACACAAACACATACACACACACTGGACTTCTTTCAGTTTCTGTCTCCCAAATCCTCTCACAACGCTTTGGTAAGCCCCTGGCTATAACAGAAGAAACTTGCGCAAGGTGCCATGCAGTGAGATTGAGCCCAGAACCATAGGGTTGAGACGCAAGCTCCTTACTACTCAGTCATGCCAATGCCTAACAAATTAGCCTTTACCTACAAACACATTTCCACAGCAATCAACTTTTAAGCTGAAGTAAATAATCTTTTCTACTATAGGGGAAGGGGCAAGTTGATTACATTGACCCCAGTACTCAACTGGTATTTAATTTATTGACCTCGAAGGATGAAAGGCAAAGCCAACCTCAACGGAATTTGAACTCAGGACATAGCAGCAGACAAAATATCTATTTCTTTACTACCCACAAGGGGTTAAACACAGAGGGTACAAAAAAGGACAGGCAAACGGATTAAATCGATTATATCGACCCCAGTGTGTAACTGGCACTTATTTAATCGACCCCGAAAGGATGAAAGGCAAAGTCGACCTCAGCAGAAATGTAGCGGTGGGCGAAATACCTATTTCTTTACTACCCACAAGGAGCTAAACACAGAGGAGACAAACAAGGACAGACATCGGGATTAAGTCGATTATATCGACCCCAGTGCGTAACTGGTACTTATTTAATCGACCCCAAAAGGATGAAAGGCAAAGTCGACCTTGGCAGAATTTGAACTCAGAACGTAGTGGTAGACGAAATACGGCTACGCATTTCGCTCAACATGCTAATGTTTCTGCCAGCTCACCGCCTTCTTCTGAAGTTAATAATAATGCGCTACAAGTAAGAAGTACATAGTTATGCCATGTGTGGGAAATCTTAATTATTAAATTTCAGCTTGAGGAAATGCAAATTAAACCAGCTCTTCACTATACTAAAATACTGTACAAAAAAGCACAAAGGACGATGTATAAGAATTGTTACAATAGTTACTAATGATATCTAAATATACACCAAGTTAAATTATTTCAGTTCTCTTTTTCCTTTTACTTGTTTCAGTCATTTGACGGCAGCCATGCTGGAGCACTGCCTTCACATGTTTTTGTTGATCAATTTGACCCCAGGACTATTTTAAAGCTTAGTGCTTATTCTATCGGTCTCTTTGCCAAACCTTAAAGTTACAGGGATGTAAACACACCAACACCTGTTGTCAAACAGCAATGGGGGACAAACACAAATACAAAGCACACGCACACACACATATATATAACAGGCTTCTTTCAGTTTCCGTCTTCCAAATCCACTCACAAGCCTTTGTCTGAATTTCTTTTTTACTTTATAACAGATAGTAAACAATTTCAATTTTTGAAAGATTGTTGAAAAATATATGGGTTTGAAGTGAATGGTTTGTATTGAAAAATACTAATAATAATTAAATTATTGTATACAGTGCTCAGGTGCACCACAACTTGTCAAAAGTGTGTATAAAGTATATGCAGTAATGTACAAATGTCTGGAAAATGAACAGCGTATGAGTCAGAGACATGCTTGCGTGTGTATGGAGGGAAGAAAATCAGGTGTAGTGTTGGCGAATCTCAGGAAGCATAGAAGTTTTGAAGGATGCAGTTCTCCAACAACTAACAACTCATGCCGGCAGTTTGTTCCATGCTTCAGCAACTCTTAGCATGAAAAAATGTTTCCTAAAGTCATGGGAGCTGTGCTGTTTTCTGACTTTGTAAACATGTCCATGGGTGTTAGACAGGTGGAGTTTGAAAAGGTGCTAAGAGTTATTATTAGTAAGATGGTTAATAATTTTATGGATGTCTGCCAAGTCAGCTGCCAGACGTCGGAGTTTCAATGTGTCCAGGCCCAGGGAAGTAAGGCATTCAGAATATGGCAAACCATTCTCTTCAAACCTATACATTCATTGTCAGTTGAAAAAAAAGGATTGTATGAGATGGACAATAATCACATGAATTTTCCAAAAGCTGCGATGGCTATGACTGGAATATCTTTGATCAAAGAGTAGTTCAACTAGATCTGGTCTAGGGTTAAATAAACAGCATTAGTCAAATTTTGAAATATATCAACGACTATTCTAAATGACTAGTTTTATTTTTATGTTTTCTCCTTAAAGTAAATCAAAATTCAAATACAAAACGTAAAATATGTGCTATACTCTTTACTCTCTTTTTACTCTTTTACTTGTTTCAGTCATTTGACTGTGGCCATGCTGGAGCACCACCTTTAATAGAGCAAATAGCTCCTAGGACTTATTCTTTGTAACCCTAGTACTTATTCTATCGGTGTCTTTTGCCGAACCACTAAGTTACGGGGACATAAACACATGAGCATCAGTTGTCAAGCGATGTTGGGGGCACAAACACAGACCCACAAACATATACACACACATATATGTATGTGTGTGTATATACATATATGACAACTGATGCTCATGTGTTTATGTCCCTGTAACTATATACATATATACGATAGCTTCTTTCAGTTTCCGTCTACCAAATCCATGTTTTCCTCTGTTTCCTTAATGCTGCTCTTTTGTGTGTGAAAAAGTCTGAAGGAACTCATATGAAAATTGATTGGAAAATTAATTTTACATAAAGGAATTTTGCTTTACAACCAGATTTAGGAAATGCATTACGTCCATAAAGCAAAAGCTTCCGGTATACATCTCGGACAGCACCTGCTAAACAACCGTAGCAAAAATAAATATATAAACCTAATGTTAGAAAGTGAAGAGCTCAACAGCCTACAAGGTGGCAGTGAGTTCCTCAGGAACTATCCTATTCCTGATGACTTCCCATACAATAACAAAATAACTGGATTAACATATCTCAAGGATGTGGATGTGAAATACTTAACATGCCTAAAACAGGTTATGCATGAGTATGTTTCTTGCAGACTTGAGGATGACAAAAATATTGACTTGAAATGCAGCCATATTTAGACTTACAACTACTTCATCACATCATACTAGGAAGGCTATACATTTGAAAGCCAAGAACAGGAGATTGCTACAAAATACATTATGAATAAAAGAGAAACTGAAGGCTTTGAATCCTTTGATGCCCAAATTGCAACTGGAAATTAGGGTTAAGGTTATGTCACATTTCTGTGGAAGACATTATACATGATCAACCACTGCCCAAATATATCATCAAGTTACATTCTTCCAGTGCAACATGGTATTGTCACTAAAAGAATATACATCTGTAAAAAAGACTGTCCTGGGATAAATATAAAGAATTCCCTGATATTGGATATAAGCACAAAAAATATTTGTGAAACATTCATAGTGAAACTTTTACCAAGCAAAGTACAACTGGTTGGATTGAATTGTTTAAGATAGACAAGAAAACATTTGTACCATCATAAAGGTCAATTGCCTTGTTAATGTGAATATGTCTTTGAAAATCAAAGATGATAACTATGAAAAAGAGCTTCAAAACCTTCAGCTTCTGTATCCAAATTATAAATTCATATTTTCACTAAAAATAAGGAACACTCAATATTGTTCATAAATGCTTAAGTGACAATTTGGAAAGGCTAAGATTTTCAGAAAAAGAAATCAATATGTTGACGTGCACATTACAAATATAATCTATTAACAGAACAGTAAATAGTTCAAATACTAAGAAATAACCATACTCATTTTGATTTATACGAAATAATTTGCAAACATGAATGTGCTATTTCCCTTGACTATATATAAGGATCCCTTTCAGGAGTGAATGGGTTATTTCCCTTGGATGTTTAAAGATAACATATAAGTTATATGTAGTAGATATAAGAATCCCTTCCAGGAGCCCTATTATCGATTTTTTCAACAATCTAAGTATATCACTAGTTTTCCAGAGATGAGCTCTACTCATGTCTCAAGTTTCATCCAAATTGATAAAATGATGTAGGAGGAGTCAGATAACAACGCCACAAACAAACACACCCACAGATTTCCACATATGTAGTAGATGTAATTATTTAAATTCTTTCTAAGAGGAGGAATCTAACTAATTAAAGATAAAAGAGAACCTACATTGATGCATACATACATACATACATATGTACTTGCATGCATGCATACATATTTCTCTTGTCTCTTCTCAAACTTACCTTTCTTTCAAGCTTTAGAACCATTTTCCCATTTTCCCATTTTCTTTCCCTTCATCCCATCACTTTTATATCCTTTATATCAGTAATGCTCTGAAAGAGAGATAAGGCTAAAACCATTACATTCATCGTGTTTATCTTCTTTCCTTCAATATTTATTTATAACTGTTTTCTATGCCTTTGTTGTTAAAATTTAGTTTTCTTCCTTAATCTATTGTATAACAAGCCAAATTATACAAACTTTGTGTGGAGAATTCAGCTTTGTTAAAAGGTATCTTTGTAGTGTAATGAATATAATTAAATATCCATCTATCCCTTCTTCTCTCACCTTAACCATCCCTCAGTTCTTATCCACTTATCAATTTAATCATCTGCCTATGCATGTGTATGAGTAGGTATTTTATATACATGAGTATGTGTTACATGGGTGTGTGGGTGCATGTACATTGTACATTGTTACCCTGTCATTATTTCTTTCATCTCAAGAGAGTGAGCAGAATCATTAACATGCTGGAGGAAATGCTCAGCAGAATTTCGCCTGTCGCTACGTTATGAGTTCAAATTCCACCAAGGTGGACTTTGCCTTTCATCATTTTGCGTTTGATAAATTAAGTACCAGTTATGCACTTGGGTCGATGTAATCGACTAACCCCCTTCCTCAAAATTTTCAGGCCTTGTGCCTATAGGAGAAAAGATTATTTCTTTCATCTCAACATTTTTCAAAGCTGCTGTTGTTTTATTTTCTTCTCTCTTAGATCGTTGCTCCCTCAACAACAGAACCACATATTACAACAATTTCTTTTGTTCCATAACCTTCTCTTCTTCCCTATTCTTAAACCCCTTCTATCTTCAAATCCCATTTTAAATATCCTTCAAATTTATTCCATTGTTTCAATTATTGTAAATGAATGGATTGGAGGAGAAACCATATTAATATACCCTGCAATGAAGCAATCAGAAAAGAACTTTCTGGGCGTACATATGAGAAACAAGAGGCAAATAGAGCTCTTAGGCAACCTAGCTATGAGGTTTCCATACCAAACATCTACATAATCAACAAATTTTAGAGGATCTCTTATCATCAAGAGCATCAAATTGCTTCCCATTAAAAGAGCTGAAACACAATAGACTACTAGTGCATGATATAGGAGAGATCTGACTCAACAGAAACCATAATAGAAGCCACTGAGAAGAGAGAGAGAGGCTGAATCAAAGAGAATCAAAGAAATAATCTTTTCCCCTATAGGCACAAAACCTATATTGGTTTTTCCTCCAATCCAGGCAGAATCATTAGCCCTCCCAGGCAAAATGCTTTGCAGTATTTCATCCTATCTTCACATTCTGAGTACAAATTCCATCAAGGTCAACTTTGCCTTTCATCCTTCTAGGGTCGATAAAACAAGTACCAGTTGTACACAGGGGTTGATTTAATTGTCTTGCCCTCATCTCCCAAATTGCAGGCTTTGTGCCAAAATTTGAAAAAAATATTACGTATAATACAAAGGTGTGATTTTAGAGGATTTGGTTACCAGTTCTATCAGATCTGATGTCCTTATTAACATGTTTTCATTGGCTATAAGCCATATATTGGTTTACAGCCAATGAAATCATAGCTAACTTATTATTGGAGTTAAGAAATGAAATGACTAATTCATTGAAACATTTGTAAAGCAGTGTTTTGATCTATGAAGTATTCAGGCTCCCTGAATAGGTTTGCATATTCAAATAAATACAGCTTTTCAAGATCTCTCTTCTGACATTACTGCTAACATACTAAACATTGTTACTGTGAAATCATGGGCAAAATTTCATTAAAGTTCTTCTAACTCAAATATCTATTTCATAAAATAACTTCCAGCACTTAAATATTATTATCAACATTTGTGTAATTAGAAGATATAAATTCTCTTTCTTTATTTAAAATTTATGTAAATTTTTAATTTAACAACTCGAAGTTATAAAATCATGAAAGAAATTAGAACATAACTATATGTGTATTTTCATAAGCCAGCATAATTTAAACAAGTTCTAAAATTTTTTAAACCACTGAAATTTAAAAGCAAATAGGCTGAATACTACAGATGTAACTTACACACACTTATCCATATACATAAATATACACATATTCACATAAAATATCCCACAAAATATATATGAAATTTTAGAAGTTTCTGTATATTTTCTCTTGTATTTGCAATTTATTTCAGTTTTCAAGATCTTAAACATTTGACTCATAAAATTCTTGTGATCAATTATGATAAAATGAAAATTAATGTAAAACTTAGATAAGAATGTATATTTACATTAATTGCTTCAGTTGCATTGAAAATATTTCTGAAATATAGTTAAATCATTTTGACAAAGGTATGATGTGTTAGGATTTTCAATTTGGGTATATGATATTTAAACTTTTTTAAAGGACAAAAAATAGTTTGTCTTACTTAGCTAGAGGACATTTTGTACTGCATAATGTCAACCACATGTCGTGTTACTAAGGTTTTCCAAATACAAGGTCTTTGAAGTAGTTACTCCTCATACTATTGGTGCCTTGTGAATGATTTGTTAATTAATTACAACTATCTGATCATTAATTAATATCATCATTAAAAGAAGGTGGTCTTGTAATTAGATAAAGTCTTTTGAAGTGACTCAGTATGTTTCATTCAAAGAAATGTATTACTATATATATAAGAGTTGCATTGTTGTTCCTGTTGTGTAACTCCGATTTAGCTTTGAATGAGTAATTAATTCTATGGTTTGTCAGTTGATGAGATATGACCCAGCACTGCGGTGAAATCAATCTCAAATATTATTCTACCATCTAAAAAACACATGAAGTATTTATGAAAGTAGAATATCATTATGTATTATGCATATATATATATAGAGATAGATAGATATGGATATAGATATAGATATGTGCATGCACACACACATATACATATATATATATATATTTATGTATACATATACATATATATATATACATATATAAATATATATATATAAATATATATATATATATATACATATATATACACATATGTATATATATATACATATATATATATAATATATATATATATATTTGTATATATATATATATATATATATATATATACACACACATTTTATACACATATGTATATATATATATACATATATATATATATAAGAGTTCAGCAAAATTTAGATTCAAATGAATATAGTACTTAAGTTAGATACACCAGAATTTTGAATGGTGTTATCCATATAAATCCATGGGGTGATTATAATCAAAATAGACAACAAGAATAACTTTTGTAATTTGGTACGAATGTAGTGTGAAACGATCGTACCAAATTACCAAAGTTATTCTTGTTGCTTATTTTGGATATATATATATATATATATATATATATATATATATATATATATATATATATATATATATGTATATATACGTATATGTAAAAAAATACAAACTGGGACAAGAACGCAAAACATTTAGAAGACGATACAAAAAACACGGACGGGACATTCAAAGCCTTCAATCTTCAGTCAAGAACCGGATCATCCTCAGAATTTCGGCTGATTAATCTTGAGA
This sequence comes from Octopus sinensis, assembly GCF_006345805.1. Lineage (NCBI taxonomy): Eukaryota > Metazoa > Mollusca > Cephalopoda > Octopoda > Octopodidae > Octopus > Octopus sinensis. The sequence goes on along the minus strand of NC_043011.1, from coordinate 17,229,187 downwards.
TCGCTCCGATCCGGCCAACCCCAAGGAAAAACTAAGCTACGAGCATTAGATTTCTTGGAAAAAGGATCGAATGTATACGAAACAGGGACAGAAAAACGGACGATGCCACACGAATATAAATACAAAAGCAATAATATATATATGTATATATATATATATATATATATATATATATATACATATACATACATATGCATACATATATGTTGTAAAGTGGGTTCCTTTCACTGGTGTAATGTGTGACTGCCATTGTCCTGTAGTCGCTGTTTTATGCTAGTAGCCACAATAGTTACTAGTCATTGGATATCGTTGTACCCCTTGGTACCAGGAAAGTAAATACACTAACTTCTGTTTTACTATCGCTGATAGTTCCACAAGACACTGACTAGAACTGTTGACTCTCAGCTCTTTGACTCTCGACCCTCTCTTGAGGACAAGCCACTGGTCTACTTATAATGGCTAGATCCTACCACTTTTAACCGGGTGGGGTATACAGTTTCACTATACAACAATACACACGCACGCACACACACACACATGCACATGCACACATTTACATATGCTTGTGATACCAGAGGGCGCACACTCTCCTACCCTGATGTAATCTCCAGGGATACAGGCATCCAGCAACAGGACCTCCGTAATGCTATGATGGACCGTGAAGTCTGGCGTAGCATAGTAAATTCCATTGTCTCGACCACGGTCAAACAATGATGATGATGATGATGCATGTGTATAAACATGTGGGTGAGAATGCACACATGTCCGTTTACATAAATACATAAACGCATGTGAAAACACATGTGTATATACAGATATGTAGGCATGCAATACCCACACATTCACGCATATTCCTATGCTGAGTTGTGTTAAGTGAATGAGAAGGGTGATCAATAAATATTATTTTTATAAAAAGTGAAAGTTTGCTTCATGAATTGAGTTCCACCCCATTGATCATAGTTGCATAAAATTTGATTCATGAGACAAACTTCCAAATTCAGTAAAATATATACATACACATCATCATCATCATCATCATCATAATCATCATCATCATTTAACGTCTGCTTTCCATGATAGCATGGGTTGGACGATTTGACTGAGGACTGGCGAACCAGATGGCTGCACCAGGCTCCAATCTGATCTGGCAGTGTTTCTACACCTGGATGCCCTTCCTAATGCCAACCACTCCGAGAGTGTAGTAGGTTCTTTTACGTGCCACCGGCATGAGGGTCAGTCTGGCCATGCTCAAATGGTGTTTTTTACGTGCCACCTGCACAGGAGTCACACACACATACATAAAGGCATACATACATATATACATACATATACATACATACATACATACAAACATACATACATACACACACATACATAAATGCATACATACATACATACATATAAACATACATACATACATACATACACACAGATACATACACACATACATACATACATACATTCATACATACAAAAATACATGCATGCATGCATACATACATACATACATACATACAAATATACATACATACATACATGCATACATACATACATACATACATACATACATACATACATACATACATACATACATACATACATATGTATTTTTGTACATTATCACATTCTTCATTATCTTATTATGAGTTTTGCATCCATATTTTTCATATTGACATGGGTTACAGGAAATTTTATTGAGGCAGATTTACTGTCGTTTGTTGCTCTTTCTGTCACCAACCCTAACTTATTTTTGAATTTTACCAATTTTTTGTTTCATATATTTGGAGAACTACAGTGTATTTGTTCACTGGAGAAAAGAAACAATTTTACTGTCTTTCACTTAGAAAGTGCTTACGAAGACAAGCTGAATTGACATTTATGCAGACACACAAAAGCATTACAATTCCACTGAGGGAGTATTAAATGAAATGTATGTAGGAGAAAATGGAATAGTTTATATGAAAATTGAAGTAACACATATATTTCTTTGAGAACTGAGTGGTTGGACATTATAACTGCATCAAATTTGGCTTTAGAATCCACTATTAAACAAAGATGTAGCAATATTTGAAGAGTACCTTTTAAACATCTTAAAAAGAATCAAATTTCATATGGTGCACAACGGCTTTCAAAGTAATTTGAATAAGCACTTGATGTCTTGGTGCAAATGAAGATGTATGTTGTCACTGACAAAACAAGGAACTTGTAAAGCTTAGCAGTTAGCTCATATGGAAAGCTTTTATCAAATGACATAACATTTTCATGAAGTCTAGAAACGAGGTTAATAAGTCTATTCAACTGGAAACCAAAGAGTAGGCAGTAAAACTGAAACTAGATGGTAGGGTAGAATACCTAGCGTCCTGGCCCCCTTAAATACATAAAGACTTTAACTCTTTAGCATTCAGTTTATTTTGTCAAATGTAAAGCATATTTATTCACATTTGTTGTTGTATTTCGGAATGGTCATTTTGTCAGTTTAGCCAATAAAAACACATGCACTATATATTTAGTGTTACTTTGCTTCAGCGTTATTTATTTTTTACATTAATCTTAATCATATTTCGGCTAGAGTTCTTTCGTCACACTCCTGTGACCTCATCAGTGGTCCTTTGCTTTCTTCTTTCTTATTTGTGTGTCTCTCCTTACTAACGGTCAGCCATTTTGTATTTTGTATTTATATTGTATGTGTCTTCATTTGTGCATGCATATATCTGTATGTGTGTCCTAAATACAACATCTGTTTCAACACACAATTTCACTTCAAAAAACTTGCAAAACAAATTTATTCACATTGTTTTGGATTAATTATGGCATTATCTTGTAGCTCTGAGATTTTGATGATGTGATCATTTATTTTTACAGTGACATTGTAGGACAGGTGTGGCAGGTGTGAGTAGCCAGATCTTGTTAGATTGAACATAAAATAGGTAGAATATTTAGGATTGATATGGTCAGTTTAAATGCTAAAAGGTTAAAGTAAACTTCAAATATAACCTTAAGTATAGTTTAATTAACCCAGCTAACCAAGAGTTGGGTATCATTAGTAAAAGAATATTAGAAGAAAACATTTCCAGAATAAAAGGAGTCTCATTAAATTTATGGCGCTGCATTTCAGAAGTACTGAAATGGCTTACAGAATAAAAGAGGGGTAAACTGTAGATTCAAGCAAATAAATCTAAATCTTTGTTAAAAGGGCCTTAGATTTTGTGTAAACAGTCAATGACTTTAGTAAATCAAACGTTAATGTGATTATGAATACAAAAGAAATCATTTCTGTTTTTCAATAATGATGAATAAACAGGTTCAGAAACTTAAGAAGAAATTGTTTGATGCGTTCATGGAAGTGTATGATAGTGTTCATAAGAGTGAAATTCACACCAACCACTCGGTAGAGTGGACCAAGTGCTTTTTTACGTGGCATTTGCATATGTGAGATCAGTTTTGGCATTGATTTTACACCTGGATGCCCTTCCAAATGCCAACCAATTTACAATGTAGATTGGGTGCTTTTAAGTTACACCTGTATTGCCGGGGTCACCAAGAGTCTTTGAGAGGGGGGGGTATTGGTGGAGGTGATCTTGTGTAGATGATGAAAGATTAGTGTGACAGAGCGGCAGAAACAGATGTCTTGCTGTAGAGGAGGTCCCTGGGTACCCAGCCAAAGAGTGGGAGAGAGAGAGAGAGAGAGAAGAAGAGAAAGAGAGTGAGAGTTAACAAGAATGAGTGAGAGTGAGAGTGAAAGATTCTTTGATAAAATAAGATAGATAAAAGGCATTGAAAGCACACAGCATAAGAATAGGCAAAAGAACTTTTCATTGTACAACCCAGTATTTGATCTATGAGTAAAATCTAAAGTAGATAGAGAATTTCTGAATCTAATAAATTGACTATTTGACTATACTGATGCCAAAGCATAAGTATAGTTGAATAGTCAATAGGCTATGTTTTAAAATTAGTAATTTAGCTAGTACGAAGTTCAGCTGTTCTCTGCTGGAAGGCCAAATGAAAACAATAGGCAAAACAACTGGCCAATATTAATCATGCAACAATATTTGTGAAAACTAGATAGAATTGTTTTGCATAGTTGATAGTATACAACAGTAAAGTAGGAAAAATCAACAGGCATGAACCTAAAGTATGTATTGGAATAACTGAACTGACATTCAAAAATCGATTTTATAAGCACAAACATACATTAATCAGCTCTAATGAAAAAAAACCACTATAGCGTTGTCAAAATTTATACACTGTTTATGTGAGACAACTCATCAAAATTCAGAACTGTGCAGACGATTATAGATAAGACAAACCCATACAAGAAGTGCAGCTTCAAATAAAAATTGTTGTGTGTCTTTCTTTGGACCAAAACTTAAGAATTTTGTTTCAAGGAAATAATGGTTTGCATCAAAGAACTAAAATGTTATCGCCTTGAATGTATGGAGCAAAGTGCATTTTGTGAAAGTACCATCTACTTATTTTAGACATTATTCAAGGAAAATGAAGAAAACATTTGTTTCAGTGTGTTTTTAAAATGATTGTTACTGTTTTTGTAAATATTGCTTGAACTGCATAATTTTCTCAGAGGGCAGTTCTTAGAGTGACCTGCATTGTATGAGTTTACAAGCTGATTACAATTCTATGATGTTTGGGGTATTCCCGCAAGAGCTAAAAAAGAAATGAAAGTTGTGAGCATGAAGTAGACATTTTTACATCTAATACTCTCTACTCTTTTACTTGTTTCAGTCATTTGACTGTGTCCACACTGGAGCACCAGCTTTAGTCGCACAAATCGACCTCAGGACTTATCCTTTGTAACCCTAGTACTTATTTTATTGGCCCTCTTTGCCAAACTTCTAAGTTACAGGGACGTAAACACACCAGCATCAGTTGTCAAGTGATATTGGGGGGACAAACACAGACACACAAACATATACACACACATACATACATATATATATATATATATTTATAATAGGATTAGCTCGTATACGAGTAGGTATATATTTGTGAAAAATGAAGTTCGAAAATGCTGCTGTATTATACAATTCTTAATTTTTTTTATATACATTATAACATGTTTCAGTTCCTGAAATGAACCTTATCAAAAAAAGTTATATATAAAAAAAGACAGCTCATGCCGTCAAACACAAGAAATTCATTTATAATACACAACGGAGTCAGACATCTTAGAGTTCATGTATAGTTGATATATAGTTCATGTATAGTTGATATATAGTTTGAAGTATATGTTCAAAGTGTTCGATGCAGTGGCCCACGGTGGCGATACGTATTCAATACAAAAAACAGATCAAAGTGGTGGAAAGCGGTCAATACAGAAGATTGATGTTTCCGAAAGAGCGAGGAATTCATTTTTACCTTAAGCAATTGTGATGACCCATGGTGGAAGTTCGCTGGGTGGTTCTAGTGAGTTTTTGTGAAATGCTCGGTTTTATAATGCCTGTTAGGTGGTCAATCTAGCGTAGCGTGACGTCATCAATGTTTTGACCAATCGTTTCGTTAGGTGGCTTTAATCAAGTAGAACGGGACGTCATCATTATTTTGACCAATCGCTGCATTATAACTCCCTCTTGTTTGTTTCCTGTTTTGACCAGTCGCTTCGTTAGTCAAGTAGAACGGGACGTCATCATTATTTTGACCAATCGCTGCATTATATCTGCCTCTTGTTGTTTCCTGTTTTGACCAGTCGCTTCGTTAGTCAAGCAGAGCGGGACGTCATCCAGATTCTGCCCAATCACGACTTATAGCTACATTAGATCTGCCCCCTGTCTGTACTTGTTAGGTGACTATTCAAGCAGAAAAGGACGTCATCAATATTCTGACTAATGACTGTCCCCTGTTTGTATCCTGTCCATTCTAGCAGAGCTAGACGTCATCAACTTGTTGACCAATCAGAATCGGGTCTGACCCTCAGCTGTATCGTATGTATCAGGGTCAGATTTGCACGAAAGAATTTTTTTCCTTTTTTACTAAGGCATATTTCCGTCAGAGTGAGTGTCTGTTTGAAGCAGCGGCCGTGGTGGAACCCCGCTTCTCCCTTTCGGAGGACTTATCTTTTGTTTTAGTATTCCTGGCCCAGGGTGTTTAAACTTGGTCTAAATTTTTTTATGAAATATAGTTCTTTATTTTGGCGTTGTGTGAAGGTTGCGTTGTCACTGAATTTATAGAGCGGGTTAGTTGTAAATTTCGGATTTACATTTCCAGCACATCTATCTATGTGTCCGCTGACCGGTATTTTGCGGTAATCAGGGTTTCTAATTTGTGATTTATGCACCGCCATCCTGTTACGTAAGCTATTTTTTGTATGGCCTATATACTGCCTATTGCAGCCTGCGCATGTTATGACGTAAATTAAGTTTTCTTATGCGCAGGTGAAGTTTGTTCTAATGGTGAACTGGTGGCCTTGTTCCAGTATAAATTCTTAATTTATAAACTTAATTTACGTCATAACATGCGCAGGCTGCAATAGGCAGTATATAGGCCATACAAAAAATAGCTTACGTAACAGGATGGCGGTGCATAAATCACAAATTAGAAACCCTGATTACCGCAAAATACCGGTCAGCGGACACATAGATAGATGTGCTGGAAATGTAAATCCGAAATTTACAACTAACCCGCTCTATAAATTCAGTGACAACGCAACCTTCACACAACGCCAAAATAAAGAACTATATTTCATAAAAAAATTTAGACCAAGTTTAAACACCCTGGGCCAAGAATACTAAAACAAAAGATAAGTCCTCCGAAAGGGAGAAGCGGGGTTCCACCACGGCCGCTGCTTCAAACAGACACTCACTCTGACGGAAATATGCCTTAGTAAAAAAGGAAAAAAATTCTTTCGTGCAAATCTGACCCTGATATATACGATACAGCTAAGGGTCAGACCCGATTCTGATTGGTCAACAAGTTGATGACGTCTAGCTCTGCTAGAATGGACAGGATACAAACAGGGGACAGTCATTAGTCAGAATATTGATGACGTCCTTTTCTGCTTGAATAGTCACCTAACAAGTACAGACAGGGGGCAGATCTAATGTAGCTATAAGTCGTGATTGGGCAGAATCTGGATGACGTCCCGCTCTGCTTGACTAACGAAGCGACTGGTCAAAACAGGAAACAAACAAGAGGCAGATATAATGCAGCGATTGGTCAAAATAATGATGACGACCCGTTCTACTTGACTAACGAAGCGACTGGTCAAAACAGGAAACAAACAAGAGGGAGTTATAATGCAGCGATTGGTCAAAATAATGATGACGTCCCGTTCTACTTGATTAAAGCCACCTAACGAAACGATTGGTCAAAACATTGATGACGTCACGCTACGCTAGATTGACCACCTAACAGGCATTATAAAACCGAGCATTTCACAAAAACTCACTAGAACCACCCAGCGAACTTCCACCATGGGTCATCACAATTGCTTAAGGTAAAAATGAATTCCTCGCTCTTTCGGAAACATCAATCTTCTGTATTGACCGCTTTCCACCACTTTGATCTGTTTTTTGTATTGAATACGTATCGCCACCGTGGGCCACTGCATCGAACACTTTGAACATATACTTCAAACTATATATCAACTATACATGAACTATATATCAACTATACATGAACTATATATCAACTATACATGAACTATATATCAACTATACATGAACTCTAAGATGTCTGACTCCGTTGTGTATTATAAATGAATTTCTTGTGTTTGACGGCATGAGCTGTCTTTTTTATATATAACTTTTTTTGATAAGGTTCATTTCAGGAACTGAAACATGTTATAATGTATATATAAAAATTAAAAATTGTATAATACAGCAGCATTTTCGAACTTCATTTTTTACAATTATATATATATATATAACGGGAAGCTTTATGAAAATAAACAAAAGACGAAGGCAGGTGGAAAACAAACGAACAATTGTATTAGTATGGCGCTCAGGAAATATAAATAAAACAAGTCTTTAACGTTTCGAGCCTACGCTCTTCAACAGAAAGATACACAGAGAGAGAAAAACACAGAAAGAAGGAGAGAAAAAAAATGCGTGCAGTAGCTAACGAATCAACATGGATATATATATATATATATATATATATATATATAATATATATATATATATATATATATATATATATATACATATATACAATGGGCTTCTTTCAGTTTCTGTCTACCAAATCAACTCATAAGGCTTTGGTCGGGCCGAGGCTATAGTAGAAGTCACTTGCCCAAGGTGACACACAATGTGACTGAACCTGGAACCATGATGTTCGTAAGCAAGCAGCTTACAACACAGCCACTCCTATGTCTATACATGCAAGATTATTTACAAACATAAATGTAAAGATTTTTTTATAGCTTTCATATTTAAAAAACATATTCAAGCAGTAGATAATTAAAAAGAAACGGTCATATTTACAGCAGAATGAGCAGAAACATGGTATTCAGAAAACTGGCAATTATGAACCTTTCAGTTATAATAAATAAGGAATACAATACATTTATGTATTGATGTTTTGTAATTTAGCACATCTTATGAATCAGGCTGTGTGGTAAGTAGCTTGCTTACCAACCACATGGTTCCGAGTTCAATCCCACTGCATGGCATCTTGGGCAAGTGTCTTCTACTATAGCCTCGGGCTGACCAAAGCATTGTGAGTGGATTTGGTAGACGGAAACTGAATGAAGCCCGTCGTGTATATGTATATATGTGTGTATGTTTGTGTGTCTGTGTTTGTTCCCCCAGCATTGCTTGACAACCGATGTTGGTGTGTTTATGTCCCCGTTACTTAGCGGTTCAGCAAAAGAGAGCGATAGAATAAGTCCCGGGGTCGATTTGCTCGACTAAAGGCAGTGTTCCAGCATGGCCACAGCCAAATGACTGAAACAAGTAAAAGAGTAAAAGAGTACATGTGCACACACATACACACACACACACACACATACATGTTTTTTTTTTTATATTTGTATATATATATATCATTGACAGAGTGGCTAACCGGCTTCCATGCCAGTGGCACTTAAAAGGCACCATTCGAGCGTGATCATTACCAGCGTCGCATTACTGGCACTTGAGCTCCGTGCTAGTAGGGTATAAAGAGCACCATCCGACCATGATCGTTGCCAGAGCGGCTATCTAGCCTCAGTGCCGGTGGCATATAAATGACACCATTCGAGCGTGATCGTTACTAGCATCACCTTACTGGCACCCGTGCCGGTGGCATGTGTAAAAGATTTGAACGAGGTCGTTGCCAGTGCTGCTGGACTGGCCCCATGCCGGTGGCACATGAAAGCACCCACTACACTCTCGGAGTGGTTGGTATTAGGAAGGGCATCCAGCTGTAGAAACTCTGCCAAATCAAGATTGAAGCCTGGTGCAGCCATCTGGTTCACCAGCTTCAGTCATACGTCCAACCCATGCTAGCATGGAAAGCAGACATTAAGCGATGATGGTGATGATATATATATATTTATACATATACATATATATATATGCATGTATATATATTTGTCTCCTGATTCATGTACAAAACATCTTTCCTTCTACTAGCATGGAATGAAAACTTATTATGATTGCAAGAAATTGTAACATTATTATTAATTATTTAGCATATGGGAAAGTGGTCATTATTACCAACTACTTAACATAAATAGTTATCTATGTATGTGTGTATGTATGTGAAGATGCATGGCTCAGTGGTTAGAGCGACGAGCTTACGATCGTGAGATTGTTAGTTTGAATCCCGGACCGGGCTGCATGTTGTGTTCTTGAGCAAGACACTTTATTTCACGTTGCTCCCGTTCACTCAGCTGGAGAAATGAGTTGCGACGTCACAGGTGCCAAGTTGTATCAGCCTTTGCTTTTCTCTTGGATAACATCAGTGGTGTGGAGAGGGGAGTCTGATATGCATGGGCAACTGCTGGCCTTCTACAAACAACCTTGCCCGGACTTGTGCCACGGAAGGTAACTTTCTAGGTGCAATCCAATGGTCATTCATGACCAAAGGGAGTCTTAGGTGTATGTGTTGTCCGACATGAAATCTCTGTGCATTTTCCTTCTTTCCATATTTTTTCACTACAATTCACAATGTGGAATTTTTTCTCAAAAATTATTTCTTGAATCTTTTCACTCTGCGTGCGTGCGTGCGTGTGTGTGTGTGTGTGTGTGCAGCCACTCATGCACCTATAGTAGAAAGGATTATTTTATTACAGTAAAGCAGCCAGCTGCTAGGATTATTAGAGAATCAGAAAAAATGCTGTGCATTCTTTGTTCCAGTCATGAGTTCAATTCCTACCAAGGTCAACTTTGCATTTCATCCTTTCAAGCAGGGGTTAATAGCATACCCCTTAAGTACTGAGTTTATGTAATCAATTAAGCCTTACCCACTAAAATTGCTGGTCTTATGCCGAAATTTGAGACAATTATTTTATGATAGTTATAGATTATCAGCATGTTTATTGAAATGTAATTTTTTTTTATTGTTTTACTTTATAACTTGCTTCAGTCATTAGACATCAGCCATGCTGAGGCACCACCGTGAAGAATTTTAGTTGAATAAATCGGTCCTAGAACTATTTTTTTTTTTCCGAGCTTGGTGCTTATTCTATGGTTCTCTTTTGCTGAATCACAAAATTATGGGGACTTAAACACATCGATACCAGTTGTCCAGAAATGGTGGGGGACAACACAAACATGAAGACATACACACACACACACACACACACACATACATACATACATACATATATATATATATATATATATATATATATATATATATATATATATGTAAATGTTTTTAAATTTCACCTTATTTCCGAATTACACTACTTGGCGGTAGGAGTTCTGGCTGCTCTTTCTGGTGGACGAATGGCCTGTTTAGGCCATTCCTAAATTGTTATATATATATATATATATAAATTCGGGGTGAGTACAAAAGGTCAGAGTTCAAACCATCCTGTATACACAAACTTATTAATACTTTCAAATACTACAAAGCTTAGGTCTTATACCAACTCCCCCATGCAATTTCCTCCCACCCGGTGCAACCTATCGGCTCCAGCACTTCCCGTTTTCCTATATGTGCGTGTATATGCGTATGTGTGTGTGTATGTGTGTGTATGTGCACATACGTGTACGTGTGTATATATATATATATATATATATATACATGTGCGTGTGTGTGTGTGTGTGGGTGTGTGTATGTGCATATACGGTTCCCTGCATTTTCCTCCTATATATACAAATTTTGTCTCCCATATATGACTTCTTTTCCCTAAATATTTCTTCTCCTACACCCATATCCTCCCTATATAGTCTCTTTAATTCCCTATATCTATACCCTTTCACATTTCTAACTCGGATGTTGAACGCACACCGCCAAACTCCACTTCCCACCCTTCCAATTTTCAGTTCCCCCCGCCCGCCCCTACGTTTAACACACACCTCTAACTTTCAACCACCTTCATCTCATGTTAAATTTTACCAAATTATATTTTTATCTTATTTTATTTTATTTTTATTTTTACTTTTATTTTTACTTTTATCCTACTTCCATTTATCTTTATTTTTACTTTTATTCTACTTCCATTTATTCTCATTTTTATTTTCATCCCTTACCTTAACTCTTATAATTTTTATAATTCTTATATTTCATTTCTAACTATTACATTGTATTTCTTATTTTTTATACTGTATTTTTTATTTCTAATTTTTACCCTTACCCACATCCTTACCCCTAACTTATCGCTTTATACCTCTATATATGTTTATTTACTTACCTATAGATCCACTTTTTGACTATACGAGCGTCCGCGTACGTGTGTATACGCATACATACATATGCACGCGCATATATGTACATGCATATTTCGATATCTTATAGCTATACCCATGTGCGCGTGTGTCTCTGTGTATGTGAGTGTATATGTGCACGCGAATACGGACACACAGCCGTGTGTGCGTGCACGTATAGACATGAGTACGTGACTGTTTACATACGTTCTTATATACATCCTTTAATATCTTATATCTAGACATAGAGGCGTGGGCATATACGTGTGTGTATGTAGGGATGGGCGCGTATGTACATGTGAGTGTGTACGCGTATAGTGTCCGTGTATGCATGCGGATATTCTGTTGTATGTATGTGTGTGTACGCGCGTGCGTGTGGGTGCGTGTGTGTTTATGTACATGTTTACACGCGAGTGCGTGTGTATGCTTATAGGCTTGGAGGCGTATATGTACGCGTGTATGTGGGTGTATGTATCCATGATGATATGTATGTACTAGAAGTCCATTTAATTCAAGAAACCAGATTAAATGCTCATCAACTCTGATTTACAACACATTAGGTCCCCAGACGAAACTGTTGATTTACTGACAATTCTACAACTAAATTGTATCAATTTCCTGACCACCATGCTTGGTCCGTAACCTCTATACATCCCTTATCTTTACATTCTTTTACATTTTTATCATGTTTTTATCATGTTTTTTTACTCTTATTTCTATTTCTATTTTTACTTTATAACCTTATGCCTTTACATTTACTTATATTTCTTTATATCCTTTATACCCCCTTTACATCTCCTTATAACTCTTATATCTTTATGCTCTACATTTTTATATTTTTCTATACTTACACCTTTTATACATTTGTTATCCCTGGTCCCGAATTCTCGCCCCTCCATCTTCACGTCTATATATGTATTTATTTATTTACATTACCTCAACATCCAGTTTTCCTCATTCTACATTGAGAGAAGAAGGAGATGGACGCTTCAATTCTATGCTGCTGCCGCATTATGTCGTACGCGAATGAGAGGATTCGCATCCCCAACCAAGAATTTTTGATGTAACACATGTCCTTGTGGAAGCTGTTGTGCGCGGCTGAAGAAGGCCACAGACATACATTATGCATTGTTATAAATCTGTCTAATAATGGCCCGAAACATATGTACCGCTGAATCCTTCGCATCATGTTTTTATTTTATTTTGATCAATATATATATATATATATTGGCTGGCTTCCGTGCCGGTGGCACGTTAAAAGCACCAACCGATCGTGGCCGATGCCAGACCCCCCCTGGCACCTGGGAAGGTGGCACGTAAAAAAGCACCCACTACACTCACTGAGTGGTTGGCTTTAGGAAGGGCATCAAGCTGTAGAAACACTGCCAGATCAGACTGGAGCCTGGTGTAGCCCCTGGCTTCCCAGACCCCGGTCGAACCGCCCAATGCGTGCTAGCACGGAAAACGGACGTTAAACGATGATGATGATATATATAGGGTGATTATAATCAAAATAAGCAACAAGGATATCTAAAGGTAGTGTAGTACAACTGTTTAATGCTACTTCATTTAATTAAACAATGTAAGTATTACATCAATTTTAAAATGTAGAACACTCTTCAGCCACATATGGAATTTTTAAAATTAAATTGACAATGTTCATTTTTTTATACTTCTATATACCTACCCTCTTTGTAATGTCAGCAAATGGTATAAGTATAAAAAATGAACATTGTCAAATTAATTTTTAAAATTCCATGTGTGGCTGAAGAGTGCTCTACATTTTAAAATTAATGTAATACTTACATTGTTTAAATAAATGAAGTAGCATTAAACGATTGTACTACACTACCTTTAGATATCCTTGTTGCTTATTTTGATTATAATCACCCCATTTGATTTGTATGGATAATACCATACCAAATTCTGGTGCCTTTAACTTAAGTACCATATTCATCTGAATCTAAATTTTTGCTGAACTTATATATATATACACTATGGGCTTCTTTCAGTCTCCATTTACTAAATCTACTCGCAAGGCATTGGTCAGCCTTATGCTATAGCTGAAAACACCTGTTGTAGGTGCTATGCAGTGGGTTTAAACCATGTAGTTGAGAAGTAAACTCCTTGTCACACAGCCACACTACAATTACATGAATATATTGATTTAAAAACATTTGACTGACATCACTTTACCCAGCTTATGATCACTTATCCAGAATTGTGTAGAAATCATTCAGTATATAATTCGAGATGAGCTTCATAAAATGCTATTGTTTCTCTATTTGCATCAAATGTTTGTTTCTTTGTTTTTGTTTTTGTTTTTTATTGCTTTTATTGTCAAAGTCCTGTACTAATTTAAATAATTACACTAATTTAAATAAATTAAATAATTAGAGTAACTGATTTATTTTTCAAGTCTGTAACTTTTTTCCGACATCTACTGTAGTACTCTGAGCCATACAGTATTCTCAGATTTTCTGAGAACATAGAAAGTATAAGAAAAGTTGCATAGCCTATTACATTCCTCTTGAAATGATTTCTGCTAGCTAGGTGAAAATTTCAGCTAGCTAGAGGAACATTTCAGCAAGCTTGGTGAAAAACAATGACCTCCAGCAAAGAACAAACATGGTTTTACTTTATATAATAAAATGTGTTATTATATAAGCATAGACTTGTATTAATGAATATTATTATATAAAAGGCATGTTACTATAAAAAAAAATTATTATAGTTTATCAGTATCATATACTCTTTTACACTTTTACTTGTTTCAGTCATTTGACAGTGGCCGTGCTGGAGCACCACTTTTAGTCGAGCAAATCGACCGCAGGGCTTACTTTTGTAAGCCTAGTACTTATTCTATCAGTGTCTTTTGCTAAACCGCTAAGTTACAGGGATGCAAGCACACCAGCATTGGTTGTCAAGTGATATTGGGGGACAAACACAGACATACAAATATATACACACACATACATATATATATATATATACATATATATATGACGGGCTTCTTTCAGTTTCCGTCTACCAAAATCCACTCACAAGGCTTTGGTTGGCCCAAGGCTATAGTAGAAGACACTTGCTCAATTTTCCACACAGTGAGACTGAACCTGGAACCATGTAGTTCGTAAGCAAGCTACTTATCAGGTGATCTACAGTAATGTTTTAGGATGGTTGAATTCATCTATAGTCCAATTAAAAAAACATCCTTTGTCTCACGTATGATTGTAGTAAAAGATATTCATTGGGATGCATTGGGAACAGATCACTTACTTTTTTAAAGACAAAAGCTATGATTATATATATATATATATATATATAATATATATATATATATATATATATTATATATATAATATATATATATATATATATATATATATATATATATATATATATATATATATATATATATATGGCTCAGTGATTAAAGCATTGGGCTTGCAATCATGATGCTGTGAGTTTGATTCCTAGCCTGGGCTGTGTGTAGTGTTTTTGAGCAAGATGCTTTGTTTCACATTACTGTAGAAATGGGTTGCAGTGTCACTGGTACCAAACTGTATCAACCTTTGCCTTTCCCTGATACAACATCTGTGACTTTGAGAGGGGACACTAGTATGCATGGGTGACTGATGGTGTTCAACAAAACAACCTTGCTTTGGCTTGTGCCTTTGAAGGTGGGGGTACGTTCTAGGTGCAATCCTATCGTCATTCATGACTGAGGGGTCTTAAAAGAAAAAATATATATATACTATGATGCAAACCAGTCTCCATACACAAACACCTGGGTACTGCTATAGGCTATACTGATTGCCAGATATTTGAAAAATATTCACTTCTAGATATTGCGTTCCATCTGTTTAGTCAATCTAATTTTGAATTACCAATTCGTTTATCATAAAATTAATTCTGAGGATTAATATTTGCTAACCAACAATATCAACAGAATTTGGTATATAGTAAGGTAAAATCTAAGATTTATGCTCAGCGATTACAGAGGGGTTCATCAAGGATAAGTAATATAATCTTTGGATCTCTTTATTAAGGAATACATTTGCACATTTGTCCCTGAAAATATTATGTTCATATCAAAAGAATTTGAAGCAGTTCAGGAATCTCATGTCATTATTGCTTTTCATCATGGCATTAGACTGAAGCAAAAATCATCCTCACTTTATCTGTAAGAAATTTTATGTGCACAATTACATTTTCACAACTTATAATCATAATCACAGAGCAAGAATTCTCAAAGGACCCGCATACAGTGGCAAAATGGCCAACTCCTAGCAGCAGTTTCATTGAGCAGCCAGTTTGAATCCCTAGTTTTGAACTGAAAATTCCAAATTTTGCATCAAAATATTGACAACTCTTCAAAAGCATTTGCATTATTGGATATTCATCATCATCATCATCATCATCATCATCATCGTTTAACGTCCGCTTTCCATGCTAGCATGGGTTGGACGATTTTGACCGAGGGCTGGTGAAGCAGATGGCTGCACCAGGCTCCAGTTTTGATCTGGCAGAGTTTCTACAGCTGGATGCTCTTCCTAACGCCAACCACTCCGAGAGGGTAGTGGGTGCTTTTCACGTGCCACCGGCAGTGTAGCATAATCTTATTATCAAGTACATTCACTCTTTGAATTCTTTCATTATCGAATACCCTTAGCTTCATTAAATATTAGCATAAATGTAGTGAAGAGTTAAATGCTTATGTTCCCTTTATGACAATAAATATATCTGAAATTAGATTTGAAAATAATCTGATGCATCATTTTTTTCTTTAATTTTTTTCATTGTCATGAAAACAAGACAGAATTCCAACTGTGTCACAATATCATGAGCATGTGATAGTAATCACATATATCTTTTAATATTTTTTCTACATGGCTCCATGTTGGAACAATGTCTTGATGAGTTCAAGCAATCAAGCCTATATACACATACAGACAGACACGTTTGTAAGTATCATACTTGCACAGTTGCTTATAAATATTTATATACATTTCATTATACTTCAACTTAAACAACTTACAATGAGGTTCATAGTTTGCTTGTTCAGCTGCAAAACACTTTGTTTATCAAATTATGAGAAAAATTATTGTAATAACACAGAAGATTGTGAACTAATGAAAGAATTAAAACAAGCAAAATGCAAGGTCTCTAACAGGAAGATAACAAACTAAATTGCAACATCGGACCAGGTACATTCATTTTCTGTACTATAGTTTGACAGTATTATATTGACAGTATTATATTTTGACCAGTATTATATTTTGGCCAGTATTATATTTTGACCAGTATTATAATTTGACCTGGCGTCAAAAATATTTATGGTAAAAATTCTTATGACAGAAATACCTACTTCTTTACTACCCACAAGGGGCTAAACACAGAGAGGACAAACAAGGACAGACAAACGGATTAAGTTGATTACATCGACCCCAGTGTGTAACTGGTACTTAATTTATCGACCCTGAAAGGATGAAAGGCAAAGTCGACCTCGGCAGAATTTGAACTCAGAATGTAATGGTAGACGAAATACCGCTAAGCATTTCGCCCGGCGTGCTAACATTTTTGCCAGCTCGTCACCTTCAGAGATACCACTTATGACAGAAATACCACTTACAAAATGTTTATGGTGAAAATAAATGGGACAAATTTTCCTGTGGTGAAAGGAACATACAATAAAGGGCTGCTACTCTTTTACCCTTTTACTTGTTTCAGTAATTTGACTGTGTCCATGCAGGAGTACCAACTTTAGTCGATCAAATCGACCCCAGGACTTATTCTTTGTAAGCCTAGAACTTATTCTATTAGTCTCTCTTGCTGAACCACTAAGTTACGGGGACATAAACACACCAGCATCGGTTGTCAAGCAATGTTGGGAGGACACACAGACACACAAACATATACACACATATATACATATATATATACATATATACGACGAGCTTCTTGCAGTTTCTTATTTCTTTATTGTCCACGAGGGGCTAAACATAGAGGGGACAAACAAGGACAGACAAAGGGATTAAGTTGATTAGATTGATCCCAGTGCGTAACTGGTACTTAATTTATCAACCCAGAAAGGATGAAAGGCAAAGTCGACCTCTGCGGAATTTGAACTCAGAAGGTAGCGGCAGACAAAATACGGCTACGCATTTCGCCCGGCGTGCTAACGATTCTGCCAGCTCGCCGCCTTTTCTGTCAACTAAATCTACTCACAAGGCTTTGGTCAGCCCGAGACTATAGTAGAAGACACTTGCCCAAGGTACTACACAGCGGGACTGAACCCGGAACCATGTGGTTCGTAAGCAAGCTACTTACCACACAGCCACTCCTATGCCTACTACAAAAGTTAAGTTAAAATGGGTTCTCATTTAAAAAGCGAAAAAGCTTAACAACTGGGTTTTGTAAATCAACTCCAGGTCAGGTGCAATTCCATAAAAAACTAAATAGCTACATATAAAGAGAGAGACAATTATAAAGAAAATATAGATGAGGGGATAGAAGTGATCAAGATGATGGATAGGAGAAATAGTTCAATGAACCACAATGGTACACAACTGTGATAATAGATTAAAATATTATGGGGCTGATTGGAAGTGATCAGGAAAGTGGATTAGAATTATATCAGCAGGAATCACGCAAACAGAGTTATGATAAGTGATGAAAATTTTTCAAGTCAAACACAAAGCAGCAGAATGTGGAAAATAAACATCATTACACATACACAATTGTATAGCATTTATATATATATAAATATATATATATATATATATATATAATTGATATAGGATAAAATTTTTTTCGGGAAAAAAATTTTATCAATGGCCAGCATATCAAAAAATGCATTTAAAGGTAAAATTTATACATAATTTACAAGATAAGGGCAGAAGAAAAATTCTAATGCCAGATACGCCAAAACAAAAAATTGTCGATAAAAATTTAATGGTTTTATATATATATATATATATATATATATCATCATCATCATCATCATCATTGTTTAACGTCTGCTTTCAATGCTAGCATGGGTTGGACGATTTGACTTAGGACTGGCGAACCAGATGGCTGCACCAGGTTCCAATCTTGATCTGGCAGAGTTTCTACAGCTGGATGCCCTTCCTAACACCAATCACTCTGAGAGTGTAGTCTCCGAGAGTATAGTCTTTGAGAGTGTACATATATATATATATATATATATATATATGTACATGCCTTCATTATATACACACTCAGTTACTTATAAATGATCATAGATATATATTCACACTTTTACTCCTATTTCAAAGATAACACTCAATCACTATTCCTATATACAATGCAATATACGATAAATTTATTTACCTTATATTTCATCATGAGAAATTTATAAAATAAATGCATAATTATAATAAATTAAAAGAATTTTAATTCATAGAGACATGACTGAGAATGAGTTATGATGAATGTCTCCGTTAGTAGACACATTAGTAGACTATATTCCTTAGACATGGAGTAATATGTGGTACATCCTATTATCCTGCACAACCACTTTTCTATTACTGGTGAAGATGCTTGATAGTTGAGCAACATTGCTTAAAGCACTACCATTGATGGTGTAAAATATAAAATTTAGGGGCAAGCATGGCTGTGTAGTAAAGAAGTTTACTTTACAAACACATTACTTGGACAAGTAACTTCAAATAAACCTTATTCTTTTATCTTTTACTTGTTTCAGTCATTTGACTGTGGCCATGCTGGAGCACCGCCTTTAGTCGAGCAAATCGCTCCCAAGACTTATTTTTTGTAAGCCTAGTACTTATTCTATCGGTCTCTTTTGCCGAGCCGGTATGTTACGGGTATGTAAACACACCAGCATCAGTTGTCAAGCGATGTTGGGGGGACAAACACAGACACACAAACATACATACACACACATATATATATATATATATATATATCATTCATCACCATCATCATCGTTTAACGTCCGTTTTCCATGCTAGCATGGGTTGGATGGTTTGACCGGGGACTGGGAAACCAGGAGCCTGCACCAGGCTCCAGTCTGATCTGGCAGTGTTTCTACAGTTGGATGCCCTTCCTAATGACAACCACTCCGTTAGTGTAGTGGTTGCTTTTTACATGCCAGGCAAGGTTGGCAATGGTCATGATTGGTAGGTGCCTTTTATGTGCCACCGGCACGGAAGCCAGTCGTATATATATAT
>NC_043011.1:17174161-17204161 GCF_006345805.1 Octopus sinensis | reverse complement strand
AATTCTCATTCCTCTATATTAATTTTTTCCATTCCTTTCTTCATTCAGTTTCTCCACATCTATCTTGATCCAGCACAAAACACTTGTTCCTACATGATTTTGAATTTAAAAATCTGCTTTGCCCCCCCCTCCCCGTCTAATATTCAAAAATTAACACCAAGGACAGTTATTTTTGTCCTTTATAATTTATTTGTTTCAATCATTGAACTGCAGCCATTTAAGGGTTTAGATGAAAACATAGATCCTCTTACCATTTTTTAAAAATTCTGGTACTTTTTCTATTAATCTGTTTTATCAAACTGCTAAATTCATCACCATCATCATCATTGTTTAACATTCACTTTCCATGCTGCCATGGGTTGGACGGTTTGACTGAGGACTGGTGAGCCAGATGGCTGAACCAGGCTTCAGTCTGATCTGGCAAAGTTTCTACTGCTGGATGCCCTTCCTAACACCAACCACTCTGAGAGTGTAGTGGATGCTTTTACGTGGTGCTGTGGTACTGGCAAGGACCACACTCAAATGGTATTTTTTATGTGCCATCAGCACAAGAGCCGGTCCAGTGGCACTGACAATGACCACGCTCAAATGTTTTTCCTGTGCCACCAGCACAGGTGCCAGTAAGGCGACACTGGCAAAGATCATGCTCAAATCATACTTTTTACATGCCACTGGCACAGGAGCCAGTCAGCTGCCCTGGCAACTGTCACGCTCTCACTAACCATTCATCTATACCTGGTTTCCTCATTGCCAACCAGATAAAGGATCAGGGAAAGCCAGGTACAGAGGTTTATCTTTGACTAGGTATTTTCTCCTGCAGCTGCCTTACCAGAAATATAGCATCAGTGGTGCTTTTACCTGGTATGAACCCAAACTGCATCTCATCTAGGTTGACTCCCTCCTTAATTAGTTGGGCTATGACCCTCTCTGTGACTTTCATTACCTAATCTAACAACTTGATACCTCTGTAATTTTTTGTATCTAATGTGCCACCTTTACCTTTGTAGCAGTTGATTATGGTGCTGCTACACCAGTCATTGGGTATGACTCCTTCATGTATCACCTGGTGGACTATACAGGTGACTAGGCTATAGCCTACACTGCCAGATATTTTGAGCATCTCTGCAGCGATTCCTGATGGGCTGGAGGCTTTCCCTGTCTTCATACCCTTAATTGCTTTATCTACCAAGGTACTATCAATTCTGATAGCTGGTCCCTCTGTTGGGTCAGCATTCAGCAGACTCTCTTTCTCCCATTCATTCTCTTTATTTAGCAACCTTTCATAATGGCGTATCCAAACCTCTCTCTTTACAGCCTGCAAGTGAGCCATCATCCATGCAGACACATTTCTCTCCTATGACATCATGATTGTCTCTCACACAGTCTCACACAGTCTTGCAACACGAAATACCTCTCCTTTTCTATTTCATTCTTTCTCTTTATTTCTCTCTCATTTTCTATATGTTACTTTTCTCATCTCCCTAATCTCTCAATTTTCCTTATCTCTCATTCTTCCTTTTTTTCTTGTAATACCATATGTTCTGCCATTCCACTAGCATTTACAAAATCATTTGTCTTTCTTTTACTTTCTAAAGAGATTTCAATTAAAAATCACCTTGTTTTCTATTTTCAATTTACATTTGATATGTTGCCAATTCATTGTAAAAGGGAATGCTACATTGTGTTGTAATCATAATTTGAACTTGTACTTATAGAAGTTTACTTCCCTTTCAAATTAATTACAATCAGCAATCATGTTATTTTTCAACAGCTGGCACATCATACTAGCATGATCTGCAGCACTACAGAAGTCAAGTTTTGTGTTCTAAATCCAAATTACAGTTATAACCAACGCCTTACACTTCCAATCAATAGTTAGTTACTTTACCCATGCTCTGATTCTGCCCTCTTCTTATGCCTTATAGTCATTTAAACATGTTGTGGAGGCACATGGCCTAGTGGTTAGAGCAGTTGACTTACAGTCAAGGGATCGTGGGTTCGAATTTCAGACCGGACGATGTGTGTGTTTATGAGTGAAACACCTAAGCTCCATGCGGCTCCGGCAGAAGGTAATGGCGAACTTCTGCTGACTCTTTCGCCACAACTTTCTCTCACTCTTTCCTCCTGCATCTTGCAGCTCACTTCCGATGGACAGGTGTCCCGTCCAGGTGGGGATCCTATATGCCAAGGAAACCGGGAAACTGGCCCTTATGAGCCAGGTGTGGCTCGAGAAGGAACAAAGAAACAAACAACAACATTTCAACTTGTTTAATAGTTTTGTTTTTAATCAAAAGAATCATCTTTATTTTATTACGACATTTAAATACAAACAAACAGGGAAGAAGAGAGATAAGAAAGGAAAAGAAAGAAAATGAAATAAAAAGAGGCAGGGTAAAGTGGTGGGCGATGGAGGTGGGGCGATGGCCACAAATCCCTGAACAAATGGTGTGTGCAGCCATGCTCCGTGGTGGTAACCATAATGATGTGGTCACCACTGTAGGGCCCATTCCTCCAATGGGTCACCATTATCCCTTTTTTTGCAGAGGAAATCATTAGTATGGGTTCCTAGAACACCTGACATCTCAACAGTAACTGGCACAAATCCATATTTTATAATTTCCCTAAATGTACTCTATTTCTGCCTTCAGAGAACTATTCTCACATCGGTATTATTTTCTTTCTAGTTCCACATTGACTATTGGAGATATTTATCTTATTTTAATATCAGCATTTTAATATTGCTGTATTATTTACTAACTAGCATACCTGTGTCATGAAAAATGCCGACAGTTTTATTAATAATAGAAAATAACATATCACATCAATGAAAGGAACCATTTTTAAATGTCAGCAATCAAATAGATGTATGTACACATACAGAAGTGAAGCACTTAAGGAATCAGATATGGTTGTTGAGTCTCAGTTGCAAATATCATTCCCATATTCGTTTATCTTTTATCTATTACTTGTTTCTGTCACTAGATTGCGGAGATGCTGGGGCACTGCCTTGGAAAATTTTTTAGTCAAATGAATCAATGCAGTATTTCTTTCTAGTTTTTAAACCTCGTACTTAAATTTCAGTCTCTTTTGCCAGACACACACAAGCACTAGTTGTAAAGCGATGGTGGGGAGACAAACACAGGCACACAATCTTATACCTATACACACACACACACACACACACACATATATATATATATATTCGACAGGCTTCTTTCAGTTCTATAGAACAGGCCAGGATGGCATGTTGTCCCATGTAGGTTTTGGGGTCCAGCCAGTTCACCAAAATGCTAAATTGTTAAGAGACATAAATTGTAAAATTAAAAGCTTAAAATTTTATATATATATATATATATATATATATATATTATGGAGATGTACTTGCATAGCAAGTGACTTGATCTGAGATTGTATGCTTAAACAAAAACAATTACACCATGGAACATGTTTATAAGCCATTTAAAAACACACAAAAGCCGTTAGATTCACTTCAACATTTAAATTTAATATGTCAAAATATTTTTGCCGCTTTGAAACCGTGACCTGTTCACTGACAAAATTCCATACTGCATCTGTGTGTGTATGTGTGTATGTGTGTATATATATATATATATATATATAGAGAGAGAGAGAGAGAGAGAGAGAGAGAAAGAGAGAGAGAGAGAGAGATGTATATATATAGAATACAAAAGAAACGTTGCACTGTAAAAGATTATTTGTGTGGGGAGGGGAATAACTGAGATGGGAGATGGAATGATGATCAGAATTTGATAATTTCAGAACTTAAGGTTCGTTTATTCATTATTACATTAAATATTGCTGTTTTGGCTGTGCAGACTTAAACATTAGTGGAATATACCGCATATTATATATTATGACATTTATTTCAATTAGATATTATACATTTTATTACATTAATTAAAAAAATTATTATTTTATAAATAATTAAATTAAATTAAGAAAATATGAAGTATGCCATGATAATAATTTAATAAACATGTATAATTTTAATTCATAAATATCTTGTAAGATACTTCAACTGTTTATGGCTGGCCAAGATAATTCTGCCCAGGGTGCGGTGGGACTTCGACGTCTTGCTGGGGTTCAGCATCTTGATCCGTCTGACAAAGGTGGGGGACTCCACTACATGCAGCGGTAGCATGTTGTTAACAAACAGGTCTAGAATCCATCTGTTCACAATAGACTGACGGATGCCAGTGCCAGCAGTTTGGGCTGATGCATTGGTGTGCTTTCTTTGCACATGGCTGTGATGACTGGCTACTGGCACTGCTACCAGAAGATTGCCTGTGTTTCCCAGAGGAAGATCCAGCCTTGATCCCCACCTCAAACTGGATGACGAGCACTTGGCGTTTCCTCTTGACATGTGACTTCAAGTTGTAGAGGCTCACTGCTTGTCACCTGATGGGGGTCTCCTTGGGCTGGCACATGACACCCCAGAAGTACAGGATTTTGGCGTTCCTTTTATCCCATGGTGTGAGGACAAAGTAGTCTTCCAGGTGGGGAACGGATTCTGAGACTCCTGGCTCTCAACCTGAGTGGCCTCTGCCTCACCTACAGCTGTTACAGACTCCTCAACAGGCCCTTCATCCTCAGACCAAACAAAAACGTCTTCACCTTCCATAACAATAAGCGATAACTTGATAAGCCAATAACATTCAGTGCTGTCACTGACACTGTAAGACTACCTGTAATGTGACAACGTCGTAAGTGAACACAACTCTAAACTGCAGAATTAAACAATGCCGCTCAGCTAGCTGCTGCTCCATCGATCAATCATGTCTTGTCACATGTAAATGTAGTCAGCCAATAGCATGCCTGACGGACTCTTCAAGACATGCACCCAACAGACAGGAACAAATGTATGAATTTTATTAACAGATTTAAAGTTAGTGAAACTAAATTTAGCAGAAGTTAGTTGGTCCGTAAATGGTTTCCAAATTTAATGAAAACGCAAATTTGCTAAACAAAAAGTTAGCTTCACTAATTATCTGTTAATCGATTAGCAGAACCGTGCCCACCACTGAATATATATGAATACATATATATATATATATACACACAACAGGCTTCTTTAATATATATGTGCATATATATTATATATATATATATATTATATATATATATATATATATATAATATATATATATATATATATAATATATATATACATATATATATATATATATATATTATATATATATATATATATATATGCACACACAAACACATGCATTTGCTTCCCAACTACAATGTCCCAGGTTCAGTCCCACTGCATGGCACCTAGGGCAAGTATCTTTTACTATAGCCTTGGGCCAACCAAAACTTTGTGAGTGGGTTTGGTAGACAGAAATTGAAAGAAGCCTGTTGTGTATATATATATATATATATATGCATATGTGCGTGTGTCTTTGTGTTTGTCTCCTCCTTTATCAGTACTTGACAACTGGTGTTGGTGTGTTTACATCCCCATACCATAGCAATTTGGCAAAAGATACTAACAGAAAAAGAACTAGACTAAAAAAAAAAAATAATAAGTCTTAGGGGCGATTTGTTCCACTAAAATCATTGAAGGCGGTGCTCTAACATGGCCACATGGCCACAGTCTAATGACTGAGATGAGTTAAAGTTAAAGATTAAGGATACACATATACACACAAACACACACACATACACATGCACACACATATAGATATATATGCAGGCATATATCAATTCATTACTTATAAGGTTTTAATGTCATTCCTGAAATCTCATCCATTTATTTACTAGCAGACTATCAGATAATTTTTTGGAAATAAATTGTCTCTTGAAATCATTATTATTGTTTTCTAAGGTTTTTTTTTGTTTTTTCTTTAAAGATGTATTTTTCACCTTTGCAATATATAGGTATTCTGCATTTTAAATTTTTACCTGTAGATCTCATACTTTTCTCACTCTATTATGCACTCTCTTGTTTACATTTTCAGTATTTTCTGATTATTATCTCTTTTTCTACGCATATAAATACACACACACATGCTCACACATGCACAAGCACACATACACACACACACACACACACACACATATATATATATATACATGTGGATATACATAAATACTTATGTACATCTATCTATCTATATATGTATATATATATATGGAGAGAGAGAGTGAGATAAGTAGATAGATAGATAAATATATATATAGATAGATAGATAGATAGATAGATAGATAGGAAGGTAGATAGATAGATAGATAGATAGATAGATAGATAGATAGATAGATAGATAGATAGATAGATAGATAGATAGATATACTTATGCACATATGTATTTCCCTACATTTACAGTTACTTTGTCTCTTACATATGTCTTTTGGTTTTTCTCTCTTTTTATTCCTGCCTACATGTATACATAAATTTCTAAATAAAACTGTGTCAATACGAAATCTTTGGAAGAGAAAATCTCTTAAAATAGAACGTAGAAACCCTTAATGGAGTCTGCATTGTTCCATAGTCATTCACAGTATGTCTCCCTGATTCAATTTAAACAGTTGTATGTATGATAAGTTCATGAGAGCAAGATGCGTTGCAGTTTTTCACGAAACATTAACAACAAAATACTTATTCTCAGTATCTGTATTATACTCAGATTCTTGTATTTGCTAGTTTTATTACTAACCCTGTGAATTGTTTTTGTGACCCCCTTCGGTCTTGAATGACCATGGGATTGCACCTAGAAAGTTACCCTCCGAGGTACAAGTCTGGGCAAGGTTGTTTATGGAAGACCAGCAGTCGCCCATACATACCAGCCTCCCCTCTTCATGCCACTGATGGTATCCAAGGGAAAGTTAAAGGGGCCGATACAGCTTGGCACCAGTGACGTCGCAGCTCATTTATTAACGTGCAAGTGGCTGAGCACTCCACAGACACGTGTACCCTTAATGTAGTTCTCGAGGAGATTCAGCATGACACAGAGTGTGACATGGCTGGCCCATTGAAATACAGGTGCAACAGAAACAGGAGGTAAGAGTGAGAGAAAGTTGTGTTGAAAGAGTACAGCAGGGTTCACTACCAACCCCTACCGGAGCCTCGTGGTGCTTTAGGTGTTTTTGCTCAATAAACACTCACAATGCTCAGTCTGGGAATCGAAACTGCAATACTACGACCGCAAGTCCACTGCTTTAACCCTGGGCCATTGCGCCTTCATAACCCTGTGAATATTTATTACATATAGTGGAACCTTTGTTTACAAATTTAATTTGATTCTGAAGGCTGTTCGTCAATTACCGGTAAGTTCACCACCATCAGTTCACTGTTGAAGAAAGTTCACTGAGAGGAAAATTCACCACAAGGAAAGTTTACTGAGAAAATATATCCATAGTATCTTACCATTAATATTTAAAAACTATTTCATTGAAAAAAAAAAATGGTGAACAGATGATGGTGAACTTTCTCTGCAGTGATTGATGATGGTGAACTTAAAGGTCATGATGTTCATCACCCAGTATGTTCATAAACCAAAACTATTTTCCCATTGGAAATTGAAGAGGAGGTATGGAGACTTCAGCCAAGGATGTACATAGAGGGAAAATTAGACGGCAACTGACACCCTCCTGCTTGGCACCAACCAGAATTGCAGGCTTCAGTATTACTCAAGACACTATTTGTCACCCAAGACGTTTAATGTTTGAAAAGTTCTTTGTAAACTGATTTGTTCATTATGAAAAGCATTCATAAGCTGAGGTTCCTCTGTATACCTGCATGTATATGTATGTGTGTGTGTGTGTGCACGTGTGAGAGATTGTGTGTGAGTGTATATACTGTAAATCCTCGAGTATAGTCCACCCTTGAGTATAACACACAGGGGATTTTTAGGAGGCTGTACCTCTGAAAAACCTAAACCTTGTGTATAATATGCACCCCTTCTCTAACTTAAGTCATATGTAATTAAGCCAGTAGCTCCTAGTCGAACAAACACATTGCATGCGCAATACAATAATGGTGATGTTCTTAACTGTTATATGGGAATGTAAATATGTTTGCAAATTGTTTTTGTTACATGTCATTCTGTGTTCTGAATACTTTTATTTTAATAACTGTTGTACCACAAAACTTGTCCTATCTACAATATATATACATTATGTATGATACATAAGTGGTTATTTAATTCTCTCAGTTGTATTCTGCATGTATATGTATCCTATGTGTGTATTTATGTATCATATTGGTTTCAAATATTGGCACAAAGCCAACAACTTTGGGGGAGGGGTAAGTCGATTACATCAGCACCAGTGCTCAACTGGTGCTTATTTTATCGACCCTGAAAAGATAAAAGGTAAAAGTCAACCCTCAGCAGAATTTGAACTCAGAATGTAGGAAAGGACAAAATGCTGCTAAGCTTATGGCCCAGCATGCTTACAATTCTGCCAGCTCATTATTATCATAACATTATTACTCTTTCACTTGTTTCAGTCATTTTTCTGTGGCCATGCTGGAGCACTGCCAGTTGTTGAGCAAACCGACACCAGGACATATTCTTTGTAAACCTAGTACTTATTCTATCAGTCTCTTTTGCCAAACGGGGATGTAAACACACCAGCATCGGTTGTCAAACGATGTTTGGGGGACTAACACAGACACACAAATATATACACACACATACATATATATATATACATATATACGACGGGCTTCTTTCAGTTTCCGTCTACCAAATCCACTCACAAGGCTTTGGTCAGCCCAAAGCTATAGTAGAAGACACTTGCACAAGGTGCCATGCAGTGGGACTGAACCCGGAACCATGTGGTTGGTAAGCGAGCTATTTACCACACAGCCACTCCTATGCCTATGTCAGTTTTGGAATAAAAATGTTATGTTAATTTTGGAACCTGCCGTGGATTTGGAAAATTCTCGTCACTTCACACTACTTGTGATCCTGTGATTCTTTTCCATCTGGCACATAGTTTCACACAGCACATCAGGGAAAGCTTGTATATCAATTTTGAGCAAGGTTTTTATGACTTCAAACCTTTTTGCTTCTCAGAGTCACAACCTATTAAATATTCTTCAAGCATGTGTTACAGAGATGCATGCAAAACCTCTTCTGCATGCAAATTTATTCTGGACATAGAGACATGAGCATCTAGAGAATATGCAATCTCTGAATTTTAAATAATGCATACCCGAATACACACACACATGCATGCACATAATCATATACGTAAGTAAACTATTTCATAAACACACTGAATCATAAGAATCATCTTAACCATAAAAGCCTACTTGGAATTGTAGGAACTTTTCCAAACAGTCGCAAATATAGAAATAAATATATTTAAAGAAATTATAGTTTCTGGGGAATTATCCTCAAAATATTTCTCTGAACTATCAGTGTACACAAGAAATAAAAGAATAATTTCTTTCTCTAAAACCAAAATTACGAAGAAACATCAATGGAAAATTGGAAATTGTCTAAAAGTCAGAGAATTTCTCTTACAGCAGACATAAACAAGCATGCAACACATTGAAATGTTTGCTTTTCTTATAGGTTCCATTAAAAGGATTCTGGTATATCATTGATCTATTGATTGAAATAATGCTTCTGGATAAAATCCAGCTCGATGCAGTAGCGAAGAAGTATTCTGTACATTGGATCAAGAACTATATTACCCTTGTAACATTAAACTTGATAGTTTTACGAGTGGAACCTGACCTCTACTTGTGTCAATATTATTGCTGTGATATAGTTAGATGTATCATAACTAGTTATGCCAATTTCCTCTTTATACGGTCGCTTCAGCTAAACGTGCTCTTTCTCGGTAATGACAGAGTTTAAAGTTTCTGACAAGTAAAATTCTCAATAAAACATTTTTATGTTGCTCGTATATAAAATGTAGATTTGAATTCCTTAATATTCTTGGCAAATCATTCCCCTACAAATCTGAGTGTGTAACGACTAGACAGCAAGTTATTTATTCAATTTCTTACAAACACATGTAGCCTTATATATACAGTATAAAAGGTTGTAAGTTTTGTATGATCCAAATGACATACAGTTAAAACAATATCTATTTCTTTACTACCCACAAGGGGCTAAACACGGAGAGGACAAACAAGGACAGACAAACGGATTAAGTCGATTATATCGACCCCAGTGCGTAATTGGTACTTATTTAATCGACCCCCGAAAGGATGAAAGGCAAAGTCGATATCGGCAGAATTTGAACTCAGAACGTAGCGGCAGACGAAATACCTATTTCTTTACTACCTACAAGGGGCTAAACACAGGGAGCACAAACAAGGACACACAAACGGATTAAGTCGATTATATCGACCCCAGTGCATAACTGGTACTTATTTAATCGACCTCAAAAGGATGAAAGGCAAAGTCGACCTCGGTGGAATTTGAACTCAGAACGTAGCGGCAGACGAAATACCTATTTCTTTACTACCTACAAAGGGCTAAACACAGAGAGGACAAACAAGGACAGACAAATGGATTAAGTCGATTACATCGACCCCAATACATAACTGGTACTTAATTTATCAACCCCGAAAGGATGAAAGGCAAAGTCGACCTCGGCGGAATTTGAACTCAGAACGTAACAGTAAACGAAATATCGCTAAGCATCTTGCCTGGCGTGCTAACAATTCTGCAGCTCGCCACCTTTATGACGATATTGATGAACAACTTTAATCGATTTTTGCACCTTATCAGGTTCCCATCAGAGGAGACCATACCATTCTGACAGTCTCCATATACAATTAAGACAATATCTTTTAGAAGAGAAATTTAATTAATAGCTTATACTTACTCCAAATATTTGCCAATAAAACAACTCCGATTACCTAATGTTTGGATTTTAATAAAACACTAAGTTTGCAAAATTAGAAATATTGAATTTCTAAATGTCTCAAAGAGACATGAACAGTGGTGGGGCGATATAGTGGCTGCATACTGTCAACTCAACGTGACAGTCCCGTAAAGGGAATCACACCATCGCTATTTAGCCCTCGGAAGCATCGACGCTTCCTGTCGGCTTTGACATATTTCCCGTGTCCTTATATTTGTAAAGGGGAGGCAAGCACCCCCGCCAGCTAGGATTAGCATGGACACAGGAAATGTGTCAAAGCTGATAGAAAGCGTCAATGCTTCCTGGGGCCAAATAGCGGTGGTGTGATTCCCTTTACGGAACTCTCACATTGAGTTGACAGTATACAACCACTATACTAAGTTTGCAGTTGTTGATAAAACACAAACTCCATCATTTTATTGAATTTATAACTAAATTTACAATAACATCTTTTCGTTACAACTTCATTGTGTTTCTAATGGTGTGAGTGACAGGGAATGTTAGTAACTTAGTGGCTTTTAGTGAAACACTGTTTTAGGGGTATTCAGGCTGATGAAGTCCCCTTACTGACATACATTATCAAAAGATATTCACATATACATTTAAGTGCCATGCATTTGAACTGAACTCAAAATCAAGTACCTGCAAGGCATAGGAGTGGCTGTGTAGTAAGTAGCTTGCTTACCAACCACATGGTTCTGGGTTCAGTCCCACTGCATGGCACCTTGGGCAAGTGTCTTCTACTATAGTCTCGGGCCAACCAAAGCTTTGTGTGGATTTGGTTGACGGAAACTGAAAGAAGCCCGTCACATATATGTATATATATATGCGTGTGTGTGTTTGTTTCTGTGTCTGTGTTTGCCCCCCCACCAACATCACTTGACAACCGATGTTGATGCGTTTACGTGTCCGTAACTTAGTGGTTTGGCAAAAGAGACCAATAGAATAAGTACTAGGCTGACAAAGAATAAATCCTGGGGTCAATTTGTTCGACGAAAGGCGGTGCTCCAGCACAGCCACACTCAAATGACTGAAACAAGTAAAAAGAGTAAAAAAAAAAGATACAGCCAGTTCTGCAGTCATTTATTGAATACAATGCATTATATGGATGATAAGGTTTGCTAATACTCAACTCAAGTCTATGGGAAAAAATATTTGCTCAAGAAGTCATACAGTAGAATTGAAACCCCAAACCATGTGGTTGCAAAATAAACTTCTTAAACATGTAGCTCTTTATGCACCCATTTAATAATAATATAAATAAATGTGCCCTTTTAAAGCCTAATCAGGCTCATGGGCCTGGTTTCTATGGCGCATGTGTTCCTTAGCTGGATGGGACGCCAGTACTTTGCAGCGCTACTCATTTTTGCCAGCTGAGTGGACTGGAGCAATGCGAAATGAAGTGTTTTGCTCAAGAACACAACGTAATGCCCGGTCCAGGAATTGAAACCAGAATCTTACAATCATGATGATGACACCCTAACCATTAAGCCATGCACCTCCACAATGCACCCTTTTAGCTGACACATTCTATGTATGATTATAGTCACTAGTTTTATACAAACAGGAACATGGCTAACAATATATTTGGTAAAATTACTGAAACAAGGCATCAAAGCAATACATACATGTGCATATGTGTGCATGTGCATATATGTGTATATCTCTATGTGTATGTGAGTATGCGTGTATATGTATGAATATATAGGACTTTTGTATGTACCACTGTGTGTGTATGCATGTATATATACACATAATTATGTGTGCATGTGCATGTGTATATATATATATATTATATATATATATATATTTATATATATATATATATATATATATTTATATATATTATATATATATATTTATATATATTTATATATATATATATATATATATTTATATATATTTATATATTATATATATTTATTTATATTTATATATATTATATATATATATATATTTATATATATTTATATATATTTATATATATATTATATATATATATAAATATGTATATATATGTATATATATATATATATGTTTGTATGTATGTATATGTGTGTATGTGTAAATATGTATATCATTGATTTGTATGCACATGTGTGTGCATGTGCATGTGTATATATATATATATGTGTGTGTGTGTGTGTGTGTGTGTGTGTGTGTGTGTGTGTGTGCATGTGAGAATGAAAAGAATACACCTAAAAGAGCAGATGATAGAAATGCAAATTAGGAAGTGAATATTCCAGAAAAATTTTAAAAACTACTCAATAAATATTCATTGAAAGAAAATGAAATTCATTGTTTCAGGCAAATGCACAGGAATACAAACATTTTAAGAGCACAATGGTTAGATATAGGAAATGAGTCATTGTGATTGTTTTAATCCCAGGTCAGCTGTGTGGAAACAACCCTATGATCAAATGTGTTCCACCAATAATCATTCCATGTATATTTTTTAAAAACAATATGCCCTTCTTCAAAAAGGTAATTTGTAATTTTGGTATGATGTGACTGTCATTTCTTAACAAATCAGAACTGTTGCTGTTGTTTAGCTTTGGGTCAATCCTGATTGAGCAAAAATTTGATCTAAGGCATTCCAGACATGACCACCATACCCTAAATACATGCATTTGTGTGTATTTTTATATACACAGACATGTCCACCATAGACTATATACATGTGTGTGTGTGTGTACAGACATGACCACCATACCCTATATACATGTGTGTGTGTGTGTGTTTACATAGACATGACCACCATACCCTATATACATGTGTGTATGTGTGTCTGTGTGTATACACAGACATGATCACCATACCCTCTATACATGTGTGTGTGTGTGTGTGTGTGTCTGTGTGTTTTTACATGGACATGACCACCATACCCTATATACACGTGTGTGTGTATGTGTGTCTGTGTGTATACACAGACATGACCACCATACTCTATATACATATGTGTGTGTGTGTGTGTGTGTACACAGGCATGACCACCATACCCTATATACATGTGTGTGTGTATACACAGACATTATCACCATACCCTGTATACATGTGTGTGTGTGTGTGTGTATGTTTACATAGACATGACCACCATACCCTATATACATGTGTGTGTGTGTGTGTGAGTATACACAGACATGATCACCATACCCTATATACATGTGTGTGTGTGTGTGTATACACATAAGAAAGTTCCAATTGAAGCACTTGACAAGTGGAGTTACTAACACATACTACAGAGAACAACTAAATTTCTATGGAACAACCTACTGAAAACTGCAGAACATATCTGCGGTTGGTGCAATATTCCAGTTAGACCAACAGAAAGTGCAAAGGAGGTAAACCATAAAAGCAAAGAGAGGGGTTAGAAAGGTTTGTAGAAAGCAGGGTAATAGAGGATATTATCAGAGAGGTAGAAGAGAAGCAGGGTGACAGGTATATTTAGCAAGCAGGGAGGCAGAAAGGAAGAGATTTGCCAATGTTTGACAGCACAAGAAACAGAGGCGTAAGTTGTCTGAATTTCAAGACAGCATATCGAAGAAAAATCAAGCTTTTTTGAGAGAGAAGTGTGTATGGCTAGATCATGGGCACTTGCATTTAATGATTTTGAAGAGACTGATATAAAAAGCTACTAAATGTGGAGAATGCATGAGAGAAAGAGAGTTTTCCTAATGTAAACCTGACAGAGAGGACGGCCATTCTAGTTGACAGCAATATGATCAATTAAGCCGTTAATGATGAGGATGGGAAATTCTCTGGTTCATCTAGATTTACTGCTGAGATGCTTAAAATAGATAGCCTACTCACTTGTATAATTAACCCTTTCTTTACCAACCCGGCTCTGGCTCTGAGTACAAATGTCATGTTTTTATAAGTTTTGAATTAAAATCTACCACCAAACCTTAGTCACAATTTGGTCCTAACACTAGCTGAATGATAACTAAGTTATTTTACAAATTTCTCGATTATATTTAAAGGAATCGAAAGAAACACAAAGCATCTCAAAATAAATACAGTAACGAAAAGGTTAAACTGGTTGTACAAAAAGTGTCATGCCCTACAACTTGTGTAGTAGCATCATAGTCAACTGTTACAAGAATAAGGGTAATGTCTTAGAGATAAGTAGTTTCAGAGGTATCAAATTCCTGCTCTCCAAGTCATAAACATTACAGAAGAGTTATAGCTCAACTCATTAGGATGAGAGTTAGCCTAGGAGGGATGCAGCTTGCTTTTGCACAAAGAAGAGGTACTACTGATACCACTTTTCTGGTAAGACAATCAAAGTAAACTGCTGTAATTGGTATTCATTGACATGGGGGAAACCTTTGACAAGATCCTTTGCTCCCTGATCTGGTGGTTAGTGTGGAGGCCAGGTGTAAACAAATGGCATGTGAGAGTCAGTCAAGCTACACTGTAAGGTGAGATTTAGTAACAAGTCAGTCGGTCGGTCGATCGGTCGGTCGGTCGGGACCCCCTTCGGTCACGACACTGACCATGGGACTGCACCTAGAAAGTTACCCTCCTAGTCATAAATCTGGGCAAGGTGGTTTATGGAAGACCAACAGTCGCCCATGCATACTGGCCTCCCCTCTCCACGCCACCAGTGTGATCCAAGGGAAAGGCAAAGGGGCCGATACAACTTGGCAGCTGTGACGTCGCAACTCATTTCTACAGCTGAGTTAACTGGAGCAACGTGAAATAAAGTGTTTTGCTCAACACACAGCCCGGTCCGGGATTCAAGCTCACAACCTCACGATTGTAAGCTCAACACTCTAATCACTGAGTCATGCGCCTTCACTTAGTAACAAGTACAGCAATGAATTTAGTATACAACTAGTAATTCTAAGTCACTTATTTATCATTGTTCTTCAGGCGATTAGAGTGGTGTTTAGGCAGGTTGCCCAAGGGCACTGCTCCAGGTAGAAGACCTTGTTCTTTGAGCTGAGTTTGTAGTAGAATTAGGGAAGAAATTCCTAGTGTGGAAGCAAGATCTGGAATCAAAGAGCTTCAAATTAACTTGAACACAAAAGACCAAAGTTCTAGTTAGTAGGAAAGGAGATAGGATGTTAATCCATTTAGAAAAATCACCTTGTTTGATATTTAGGAAAGTGCAGGTAGAAATTCAATATGGTGTACTCAGTGCAAGCTAGAGAAACATAAAAGGAGCATTGAAATCACAAGAAGGTTAACAAAGATTAATGATTCTGGAGAGAAAAAGGCATCTGTTTGTGGAAGATTTGCAGGAGCAATAAACACAAAGAATATAAGGGAAATAGATTTTATTGAATGCTGAAGTGAGTTCTTAGAGATGATAGATTCTGCTACTTATCAGCAATGAAGGACTACATTAGCAGTGGAAGAGGATTTTCTTGAAGTATGGTTATTGGAATAGAAATTAGTTGGAGAAAGTTCAGAGAACTATTACATCAGTTAGTAATCAAAGGCTTGTGGCTTGCAGTGATTGAGTGATGCGTGTGAATAAAGAGCAAAGCTACATCATCGTTTAACATCCGTTTTCCATGCTAGCATGGGTTGGACGGTTCAACTGGGGTCTGGGAAGCCAGAAGGCTGCGCCAGGCCCAGTCTGATCTGGCAGTGTTTCTACGGCTGGATGCCCTTCCTAGCGCCAACCACTCCATGAGTGTAGTGGGTGCATTTTACGTGCCACCTGCACAGGTGCTACACGAGGCTGGCAAACAGCCACGATCGGATGGTGCTTTTTACGTGCCATTGGCACGGGGGCCAGACGAGGCTGGCAGTGGCCATAATCGGATGGTGCGTTTCACATCCCACCGGCATGGAGGCCAGTCGGGGCGGCGCTGGCAACGGCCACGTTCGGATGGTTCTCTTATGTGCCACCAGCACTTGTATCACAGCTACAATTTCCATTGATGTTGATCGATTTCGATTTTGATTTTGATTTTCACTTACCTCAACAGGTCTTGAAACATGGGCCATAAATGCAGAGGGCATGCAAAGTCTAGAAATAAAGGAGACAGCATTGCTTTGCTGAATATACAACATCAGTGTGCATCAATGACTAAGTGCAAACATGCTGAGAGAAAAATTAGGTATAAGAGGAATCTGATGTGGAATGAAAGAGAGGATGCTGCATTAGTATGGTTATGTGATGACAGCTGCAAAAAGAAGTGCTGATTGCTAAATATAGATGGAATCTTTTGATGGGGGAAAAGTAGTGAATGTGGGATGAAACAGTGAATACCTATTTCTTTACTACCCACATGGGGCTATACACAGAGGAGACAAACAAGGACAGACACACAGATTAAGTCGATTATATCGACCCCAGTGCGTAACTGGTACTTATTTAATCGACCCCGAAAGGATGAAAGGCAAAGTCGACCTCGGTGGAATTTGAACTCAGAACATAGCGGCAGACGAAATACCTATTTCTTTACCACCCACAAGGGGCTAAACACAGAGAGGATAAACAAGGACAAACACATGGATTAAGTCGATTATATCGACCCCAGTGCGTAACTGGTACTTAATTTATCGACCCCGAAAGGATGAAAGGTAAAGTCGACCTCGGCGGAATCTGAACTCAGAACGTATCGGCAGACGAAATGCCGCTAAGCATTTCACCCGGTGTGCTAACGTTTCTGCCAGCTCCCCAGTTCACTGCCTTAAACAGTGAATACCATCCTCAGAATGTTAAGCCTCATAGAAATGGTAACAAGTGACTGAGATGATTGGTGATTTGTTGTACTCAAGATTTGTCCATCTCAACAAAAAAAGGAGGTCTGTGTACACCACCATATACAATCTGTTCCAGCCAAGCCTTTCTCGACAACACTTCTTCCAATTAATTTTCCTCTGTTACTATTCTAACTGCAGCACTAATCTATACAGTGGTAAGTTGTTATAACCAAACAAGAGCAGAACTGCACATATTTCAATGCCCTTTTGTACTACAAGTTATCCCTTTCTTTGGGACCACTTCCTTTGTCACCAATCTTGTATTCTCAATATCATCCCTTACTCTTTTATTTTCTACTGAATATTCTCTTTCCTCTTACCAGTCTCTTATATCTACCATAGTTGACACCCACCACCTTTGTAGGTATCCCTACTCTCTTGCAAAATACTTGTACTTGTCCCTCTAATCATACTTTAACCACTTGATGCCTGGCTACATCCCAAATGAGTCGAGGGCTTTGATTTGCAAATTACTTGGTGACCTTACTAGTACTGGTGCCACAAAAACACTCAAAACTACATACTTTAAAGTAGTTGGCACCAGGAAGGGTTTCCAGTCATAAAAACTGCATGTAAGCAATCATGGGTACTTGAGGCAGTTCTCTAGCTCTTCAGATCCTGTCAAACCAGTTAAACCAGATCAATAGGGAAGAGAGACTTTAAATGATGATGATGACATTTTTTATAGAATCACGTTATCCAATATGGTCTTTTACTACAAAAGTAGAGTGTGACTTGAAGGAATGCGACTACTATTTCTAGCAGTTCAGGAGACTAAAGAAGTAAATACAAGGGACATTGTAATGAAAAAAACTACCTTGTATATGAGCAATGTGCAAAATTCTCCTTGTGTCATAAAATTTATCCCATCACTAGTACAATAGTCCCATCACTAGTACAATTGTCTCCTATCAATAGTCTCCTATCAGCTAGAACAATAAAGTGTGTACTACACTGAAAAGGTCTAATAAGACCGAAACATGTTCTCACTCCACCGAGCTAATGTAGTATTTTTTATTCTGTACATATGTATTTCTAATTAGGTTTTTAATAGACACCTCAATAAATATGCAAACAGTAAATTTATTACTGTTTTTCAGACTAGCAGCATCTTATTTGTTTTTGTAAAGTATAAAATTGTCATGAACCGAAATATTCTGTTGACAACTACGTTTAAATTGAATCCCAGAATCTAAGTTATTTTTCATATACTGTCTAAAATAATGGCTTTTAACACAGCATTTAGTTTCAGGTACGCATTCACAAAAACACACAAGCACTTTCATATATGCACACTACTTGAGTTAAAGGATGTGACTACATAGAAGCAAATCTCCATGTCTCACCAGTAATTTTTTTTTACACCAATATCTTTGCAAACATTTATTGCTGCAAAAAACATCGAAATTAAATTAAATATTTCAAAAAGAGAAGAAATGAATTTAATAATATCTGACTATATGTCATCTTTCTTCCATCACAAACCATTCAATTGAAATCAACAATGAAATCTTAGACATTTTCCACCTTTTTCTTTTCTCTGCCTGCCTGCCTGCTTATCTGCCTGTCTCTCTCTCTCTCACTTTCTCTCTGTCTCTCTCTCTCTCTGTTTCATATTGTTTGTCACCTATCTTGCATCAATTATTTACATTTCTTTGGCTAACTTCATTATAATGGTTCTTCTCTCACACATTACATCTTTCTCTCTTTCCAAGTTTTATCTTCAGAGTTTTATTGTCTGTCTTCTCTCTCATTCTCTCTCTCTCTCTCTCTATCTCTCTCTCTCACGCATTACACACATTTACAAATATAATGATGTACACACACACCTGGTTTTATCAAACATGATAGTACTTGTTAACCTACTCTAAATAACCCATCATACTGACTTCAATAACATCTGAAGCTATTAACAGGCACTTGGAAGACTTCCACAGAAAATGGAAAACTTCCTTTACCTAAAAGTCAAATAAATGAGAGCATTTCGAGTATTTCATTACAAATATCTTGTGTTATGAAAATATTTTCTCAGTTAGACATCATTTAGCATCATTTTAATGCTTTCTTATTCGTACTTGCATAGATTAGATGGGATTTATCGAAGCAGATTTTTAATGGCTGGATGCTCTTCCTGTCGCCAACCCTTCCAAACAAGAAAATATTTTGCTGTGGTTGGACATGTTTTCGCAGTAGACTGAAAATGAGAGATACTACTTGTGTGTCAAGATACCTGTTAATAACTATTGTCTGATGTCAAGATGGAGTGGCTGTGTGGTAAGAAGCTTGCTTACCAACCACATGGTTGCGGGTTCAATCCCACTGTGTGGCACCTTGGGCAAATGTCTTCTACTATAGCTTCGGGCCAACCAAAGCCTTGTGAGTGGATTTGATAGACGGAAACTGAAAGAAGCCTGTTGTATGTATATATATATATATATATATATATATATATATATATATATATATATATATTATATATATGTATATATATATATATGTATATATATATATATACATATATACATATATATACATATATATATGTATATATGTGTGTGTGTGTGTGTCTGTGTTTGTGTGTCTGTGTTTGTACCCCACAACATCGCTTGTCAACCGATGCTGGCATGTTTACGTCTCCGTCACTCAGTGGTTCGGCCAAAGAGACTGATAGAATAAGTACTAGGCTTGCAAAGAATAAGTCCCGAGGTCGATTTGCTCGACTAAAGGCAGTGCTCCAGCATGGCCACAATCAAATGACTGAAACAAGCAAAAGAGTAAAAGAGTAAAAAAGACACAAACATACACACACAAGCGCACACATGGATACACACACACATAGATGCACAAATACACACACATGCACGCAAATGTATAATATACACATGGTGTGATTCTTTCAGTTTCCATCTACCAAATCTACTTACCAGGCTTCGGTTAGTCAGGGACTTTGGTGGAAGACAATTGCCCAAAGTACTATACAATGGGACTGAATCCTAAATGACATGATTAGAAAGCAAACTTCTTACCCATACATCTATGCCTGTCCCTGAAGGTTTACCTGCTGTATCACAGAACAAATCCTTGAATTAATGTAACAAACAAATGATTATGTAAATTAGAAGTGAGGAGAAGGTCAGAATTTACTCTTTTACTTGTTTCAGTCATTTGACTGTGACCATGCTGGAGCATATCGACACCCAAACTTATTCTCTGTAAGCCTAGTACTTATTCTATCGGTCTCTTTGGCTGAACTGCTAAGTTACGAGGACTTAAACACAGCAGCATCGGTTGTCAAGCAATGTTGGGGGGACAAACACAGACACACAAACACACACACATATATATATATATATATACATATACATATATTTGACGGGCTTCTTTCAGTTTCCGTCTGCCAAATCAACTCACAAGGCTTTGGTCAGCCCGAGGCTATAGTAGGAGACACTTGCCCAAGGTGCCACGCGGTGGGACTGAACCCGGAACCATGTGGTTGGTAAGCAAGCTACTTACCACACAGCCACTCCTGCACCTTTATGCAAGGAGCTGCAGTATTTCCACAAAATTGTCAATATCTGTCCATCTATCTTCTCTGCTCATGGTTCCTGGGAGGGTCGTGGGGTTAATGCTCTCAGGCACCTCTTCTGTAGGGTCCTATCAGAGGCAACCATCATTACACTTTCCATCTGGATTCACAAGCATAATCAGCTGAAACTATGGATATTAACCAACCATCTAATTCTTGGTCTACCCCTTGGTCTACCCCTTGGTCTACTCCTTGGTCTACCCCTTGGTCTCCTCCTTGGTCAACCCCTAGATCTGGTCTCCTGCTGTTTGGCTCAGCCTGAAGAATTCATCTTCTGGTTCTTTCCTGTGACATTCTAAGTTTCTTTACCTAAAATCCAAATAAATGAAAAGATTTTGAGTATTCATTATGCTTAACCACTACGCCATATACTCACGGACAAATGGCGTAGTAGTTAGGACGGAGAAAGCCCCTCTCCTTCGATTGATTGAAGAGGATAGGTTGCCAAAAAAGTCAAACTCACTATCTTCAATTTGGTTTGTATGCCTACCCCTACCTATGTTATAGTAAATATCAATGTTACAAAATTCAATCTAGAAGCTATAGTTACATATTACACAATTATATCTTTGTATATGGTTTCAAATACATTGTATAAGATTCATTAATCTCATTTTAAATTGAATTATAAAAATAATTTTAATCTGTACTGGCAATCACTTCTATAAAGTCTATACCAGCAAAAATATCCAAGCATTACCTGGAAAATATTCTAGATTATAGAATATATAACACAAACTCATTATGTCTGCGGTTTATTATTTTCTTTATATTATTTATTTGCTTGTTTTGTATTCTTTATATATATTTATTTATCTGTTTTTGTTTTTTTTTTCCGAAGAAAGTTTTCATGGTTTTACCTTATATACAGCTAGATTTATTGAAGCTTAACTTTGATATGAGTCCACAAATTTTGAAGAAGTGAGAAGGTCCCTTATCTGACTGCCATTTGTTGACAGGTAATTATTTTCTTGACACCGGATGGATGAAAGGCAAATCTTGGCTGAATTTGAACTCTGAAACAAAGAAACAAATTTATAAAAAACTAAAATACTGGAAATAAAACAGATTATATATTTTCAGACATTTCGCTCATCTTCTCTGTATAATTTCTTCCTATTTCTTCCTCAACAAAATAAATAAATGAATTAATAAATAAAAGATTTTTGTTGGCATGAATTTCAATACCTGTAAATCAATTGAATAAGTTGTCAGAGAAATGACAATGTCAATAAAACGTCAATAATTATTTCAAAAAATATAAAACATTTAAATAGGCGCAGGAGTGGCTGTGTGGTAAGTAGCTTGCTAACCAACCACATGGTTCCGGGTTCAGTCCCACTGCGTGGCATCTTGGGCAAGTGTCTTCTGCTATAGCCCCGGGCCCACCAATGCCTTGTGAGTGGATTTGGTAGACGGAAACTGAAAGAAGCCTATCGTATATATGTATATATATGTGTGTGTATGTGTTTGTTAGTCTGTGTTTGTCCCCCTAGCATTGCTTGACAACCGATGCTGGTGTGTTTACGTCCCCGTCACTTAGCGGTTCGGCAAAAGAGACCGATAGAATAAGTACTGGGCTTACAAAGAATAAGTCCCGGGGTCGATTTGCTCGACTAAAGGCGGTGCTCCAGCATGG
Organism: Octopus sinensis; assembly: GCF_006345805.1. Lineage (NCBI taxonomy): Eukaryota > Metazoa > Mollusca > Cephalopoda > Octopoda > Octopodidae > Octopus > Octopus sinensis. Next base: position 17,181,356 of record NC_043011.1, on the reverse strand, counting down.
CCGCAGTCAAATGACTGAAACAAGTAAAAGGGTAATATGAAGAAAAAATATCGAGAGCTGGATCCAGGTGAGTAGCAATTCATGGAAGGTTGAAAGCTGTGCAAACTGCACAAAAGTGGACAGTGTAAGAACAGGTCAGTTTGACTACCAAAGAGGGCAGCCAAAAACCCATGCTATGTTATTAATTCAGCACCATAATAATTTAAAAAGCTCTCTCTCTCTCCTCCTACCTCTCTTTTTATCTCCCCTGCCTCTCTCTTTCTTTCTCTCCTTCCTTTCCCTCCCTCTCTTTCTCTCTCTCTTTTTCTGTCTCCCTCCTTCTCCTCCCTTCTCTCCTTCCTATCCTTCCCTCTTTCTCTTCCTTCTTCTCCTCCCCTCTCTCTCCTCCTACACCTCTTTTTCTCTCCCCACTTCTCTCTTCTCTTTCTCTCTTTCCTTCTTGCCTTGCTATTCTTCCTTCCTTCACTCTCTTCCTCCCCCTCTCTTTCCTTCTCTCCCTCTTCCTACCTCTATCTCGCTCTTTGTTTCTCTTCTTCCCCTCCCTCTCTCCTCTCTTTCCTTCTTGCCTTTTCTATTCTTCACCTTCTTCTCTCTCTTCCTTTCTCTCTCCTCTAATAAATTGTATGATCGTTAAGGTGTTGTTAAGGTGTTACTTAAATATTATTTGTCTGCCTCATAGAAAACATTTACAGAAAAAAAGCAACACTGTCTCTACCAATATATATGCTGACTGATTTCGAATTTTAGCTCAACACAAGGACAGCAACTTCGGGAGAGGCGATAAGTCAATTGCATCGACTCCCAGTTCTCAAATGGTACTTATCTTATCAACTCCAAAACGATGAAAGGTAAAGTCAACCACGGTGGAATTTGAACTCAGAACATAAGGATGGACGAAATGCTGCTAAGCATTTTGCCCAGCATGTTTATGATCCTGCCAACTCACTGCCTTTCTGCAAATAAATAGATATTAACATACAAAAATATCAAGAATATTGTAGAGGTGCACTGACTCACAGGATCTCTCAAATTTAATTTATGTACAGCGGAAGGCGCATGGCTCAGTGGTTAAAGCATTGGACTCACAAACATGATGTAGTGAATTATATTCCCAGACTGGGCTGTGTTGTGTTCTTGAGCAAGACACTTTATTTCCCATTACTTCAATTTACAGACTGGACTGTGTTGTGTTCTTGAGCAAGACACTTTATTTCCCATTACTTCAATTCACAGACTGGACTGTGTTGTGTTCTTGAGCAAGACACTTTAGTTCACATTGCTCCAATTCACTCAGTTGTAGAAATGAGTTGCAATGTCACTGGTGCCAAGCTGTATCGGTCTTTGCCTTTCTCTTGGAGAACATCGGTAGTGTGGAGAGGGGAAACAGGTATGCATGGGCGACTGCTGGCCTTCCATAAACAACCTTGCCCAGACTTGTGCCTCAGAGGGGAACTTTCTCGGTACAATCCCATGGTCATTCATGTCCGAAGGGGGTCTTTACCCTTTACCATTATTGACAGACAAAAGAAGCAGCCACTATGCTCTATGGTCCTTTGTATTCTTTTTATTCTTTAATGGTTTTAATCAATCAGACTGTGGCCATGCTGCAGCATCCTCTTCAACAGTATACATGATTGCTTCGAATCTAATCAGTGGATAATAGTGGTAATATTTTACTTACATTTTTTTTTCCAGGGGTCTCTTAGTTTAATGGTACAGAGCGCTCAGCTGGAATTTGAGAGGAACAGGGTTTGAGACTCTGTAAAGAATTGCTGGCTACTTTTTATGACAGTGAGCTAGCAGAATCTTTACCAAACCAGTCTAAATTGATAGCAGCAATTCTTCCATCTTTACATTCTAAATTTGAATTTCACTACGGTCAACTTTATCTTTCATCCTTTTAGTATTTATGTAAGTACCAGTTGAGAAATGAAGTCAATGTAATCAACTTGCCCCTGGCTCCTGAAATTTCTGGCCTTGTGCCAAACACTGAAATCAATATTTTCTTTCATTTTTTAAAATTAATCCATAGGGCAAATTTCTTTAGATAGTAAGCAAAAAACTGCAGTTTAAAGGATTAGAAAGGTTGTGTTGTGATGCTGATGCATTTCCATACAACACTACATGAATAAGTTTATGTTCTCATATGCTGAAATCATACGTCAGGTTAAGCTTTCTTCTCACTAGTGAAAAAGTTTCTTAATTTTGATTCTAAAAGACAGGTACAGGCCACAGAATTTGTGATATGGTGTAATTGTCTATGTCAACCTCAGTCATTACTTAAGAGGTCCTTATTTTTATCAACCCAGGAAGTATGCCCAGAGTTAAGGTGGTGATGGTGGGAGGGCACTGTCCCCTCAATATTCAATGGTGTACCCTCAGATTTAGAAAATACTGTTTACAAAATCTTCCTGTAATACATTTCTTGAAGTCTGACTAACATGCTCATTGCTAAGGGGTTGCACTTAACAGCACTGCCCCTCACTATCCAATGGTGTGTCCTCAGGTTTACAGTGAAGTACTTATTTCAAAACCACACTTCAGCATTATTATGAATTAGTGCCCACCCAGAATATTCTGAAGCACCCCTTGCTGATACCAACGTCTGGTGATGGGCCTGCCAGGAAGGGTAGAATTTAAAGTTGGTCTGAACATGATTGGAATGGAGAAAGGCCTGTTAAAATACTGTATGACATTTTATACCAATTAGTGTATTGCCTTGTAGCTAATTAATCTGCTGGAAATAGGAGTTACATCTACCTCAGATCAAATGCTAAGATTTGAAGAAATGGCAAATAAATTAGATAATAGGGGCCTTGGATGTAATTTGGCTCCAGATAAAAATAGTGCCTATAAGTGTATTGCCTTGTTGCTAATTAATCTGCTGGAAATAGGAGTTACATCTACCTCAGTTCAAATGCTAAGATTTGAAGAATGGGCAAATAAATTAGATAATAAGGTCTTGGATGTAATTTGGCTAAAACTAAAGATAGTACAACCATAGTTTGGGGCCATTTGATGTTCTAATCTGCTCATGGATGATTTAACAATAACAAAAACAACAACCACAAAGTATTTTGTTAACTATTTTACTTATACAATCCAATCCACCATTCTGGAGTTTTCTGATATACACCAAAATGTTGAATTGGCAGGAATGGTTGAGCATCAAACAAAATACCTTGTGTTATTGAGTTGCAACTCTTTACATTCTGATTTAGAATCCTGCTGAGGTCAACTTCGCCTTTCATCCCTCTGAGATGAATAAAATAAAGTGCTAGTCAAGTACCGTGCTTGATATAATCGACAGTAGCCGTACATACATTAGAGGCTTTTTGCTTACGTAAGAAATCGATACTGGCTAAGTTTTATCTCTTGAACAATATTTCTGAATACACTGAAGGAAATATAACTATAAATCAGAAAGAGAAATAATATCTGCTAGTGTTTAGAACATATTGGTAGGTAGAGGTACACATTGATCTTCACACCAATTCCTGTAAATCTCTGTGATAGAGACATGTTATTAGAATACAGCGAATTCTGTTATGCTAGTGTATGTACAGGGCTGTATATATATGTCTCCACCAATAAACCAGATTCTTATGTAAGATATTAATACAGAGCCCAATAGAAATATATCATAGTTTTGGAAACAATATATGTGTGTGTATGTGAGAGATTATATGAGTGTGTGTGTGTGTGTGCATATGCATGTGTGTGTCTGTGTCTGTTTATCTGTGTTGACGCACAAACACACAAACTTATGCACTTACACATGTACACACTCATATGCTCGCATGCAGACATATGTATTTTAAAGTTTGGGATAGATTACGAAACAGCATAGATGGATGAGTATATATTTTTGCTAAAATTTATATTTATTTGCTCAGGATGTGTGTACATGTGTGTATATGTGTGTATGTGTGCCTGTGTTTTTGCTCATATCTATATTCACATTTCTTTCTCTACCAAATGAGTTCTCAGTCAATCACTAATGTATGTATGTATGTATGTATGTATGTATGTATGTATGTATGTATGTATGTATGTATGCATGCATGTATGTGTGTGTGTGTGTATGTATGTATATATGTATGTATGTATGTATGCATGTATGTATGTATGTATGTATGTATGTATGTATTCAGTTTATTTCAAGATTTCCTGTCAATAGAGAAAGAACCGGTTTCTAACCTAGATCCAAGGCTCCTTCAATGGAATTTCAACATCAACAACAGGGTATTTTTGTATGTATGTATGTATGAATTTATGAATGCATGTATATGTATATAAGTGCCAATGCACAAAACTCTCAGCCCTTGTGTCACTCTGTTGCTTCAGCCAAATATTGATAAAAATATACATATACTCATATTTTGAATTCTATCTACATCACCATACCTGTCTGCATCATCATACCTGTGTGTGTGTGTGTGTGTGGTGTGTGTGTGTGTGTGTGTGTGTGCATAAATGCCGAATGACAAGAATGAGTGCTCAACATTGCATTGATGAACAAATTTTTTTCATTTGTGTATTAAGGCTATCATTGGTTTCATGTTAAGAAAAACATCATAATATCTTAATTTTTTAAGCTGACCACATGGGGGAATGGTGTTCATCTCCATTTTGGATGAAATATATGTATATATATATATATTTATATATATAATAATGATAATATGAGGGAATATTATTCCAAATTTTCAGGGAAAATTTCAATTTAGAAATACTAAATCAAATTTCAAAAATATAATATATATAAATTAGAAAAAAACTACTACTACTATTATTATTACTATTATCATTTTCTTAAATATAGCTACAAAACACATGTCATTATTCTACTATATATATACGTTTTATTTATTATTTTGTACATTACTTAATCATTGTTATATGTTTTATTGTATATTTAATCTTTCTATAATATGTAATTTTTCTAACTAGTATAATTTGATTTCTCATTATTGAATTGATAAAAGGTGTTTTTTTTCTAATTTATATATATATATATATGTATGTGTGTGTGTGTGTGTGTGTGTGTGTGTGTGTATGTGTGTGTGTGAGGGGAGACATATTTTTGTATAAAAAGGAAATAGTAGTCCTTTGGCTGCTATTTCTAAAATTTTCGGTATGTGGTCAAGCAACTTGTTGCAAAACTCTTATTGTTATAATTATATATAAAAAAACATTTTGTATAAGTTTTTATCGAATATGGTCCTTTTCCATACCGAAATACTACTAGGTGAAATTTGTTGATTTTATTAAATTAATTATATTTCACCCTATATCTGTAATGATTATATATATATATATATATGTATATATATATATACAAGTAGTATCAACATATTTTGTCGAACACTTTACGTCATATGTACCAGGAATATGCATCTCCAAGATACTTGGCCAAGGTATTTTACAGAAGATTAGCACCTGCCCATGTGTGTGAGACTCGCATTTAATTGCCTCTGACATTGTCCAAGAGAAAAGTAAATGTGCTCTGCTTGACTCCCCTGTTGAGATAGGAAATACCTTAGAATGCAAAGTGCTGGAACAGTTACAACATGGCATCCTACCACATACACTAACATTGCAGCCATTCCACCTTCCCAAGCTGTTTGTTACTTAATTTGCCGTACATGGAAGTATGAAAGGAAAAGCTGGTAGTTGTGAACTCAAAGCACAAGACATAGAACAAACACCTCCAAGTATTTTATTCATTTCTCTGATGTCTTTGCCAATTCACCATATTGCTTGTGTGTACTTTATAGATATGCCTAGTTAATGTATCATAAAAGTATGATGATAATGATATACACACATACAAACACACACACACACACACACATATATATATATACACAATAATAAATCTTTGAACGAGATATAAACAGTAACCGCTCGACAACGTAAGGTGTACTAGCCATCTGAATGTGGCTAGCTACTGGGGGTGGGGTGTTACTAATGCTTTTTGCCCCAGGCGATCAACGTCACAAGATGGATAGAGACACTATCTCAGTGCCCTTGTGTTATTTGCAAAGGGAGGTCATCCTCCCTCGAAGACCTAAGTACTACATATGGATTATAGTTTCAAGGTAATTGCCTCTCGTCAACACATGGTAAGCACCGGTCTTCGATGAAGGAGTCCCACTGCAAATAATATATAACGTTTTTCACCGCAACTACTGTCACTGATTTAGAAAAACTGTCTGAAAGCAATAATAAATCTCTGAACGAGATATAAACAGTAACCGCTCGACAACGTAAGGTGTACTAGCCATCTGAATGTGGCTAGCCACTGGGGGTGGGGTGTTACTGATGGGGCACTGAGATAGTGTCTAAAGTCCATCTGGTGACGTTGATCGCCTGGGGCTAAAAGCATCAGTAACACCCCACCCCCAGTGGCTAGCCACATTCAGATGGCTAGTACACCTTACGTTATATATAAACATATATATATAAATACACACACACATACATGAGTCTCACACACATGGGCAGCTGAATGTCTTCTGTAAAATACCATGGCCAAGTAACTTGGAGATGCCTATTCCTGGTACATATGATGTATAGTGTTTGACAAAAAATTTCAATACTACTTGTATATATATATATATATATCATCCATAATGCACTCATACACAAACACAAACATACACACACACACACATATTTTTGCTCTTTATCCCTTATTTCTTTCAGTCATTGGACTGAGGCCATTCTGGGACACCACCTTGAACAAATCCACTCTAGTAAAGTAACTCTTAAGTCTGGTACTTATTCTATCCATTCCTTTTGCTAAACTGCTAAGTTACAAGGATGTAAACTAACCAACACTTGTTGCCAAGAGGGGACGAAGGACAAACAAATATACATACATAAGCATACTCACACATACATGTATACATATACATATATATATATATATATATATGTATATACATATGGATGTATATGTGTGTGTGTGTGTACATATATATATACATATATATATATATATATATATATATATATTATATATATATCTTATTATACAAGGCACATTTTATCTGCCTCCCTTTGTCTCTTATAGAAATCTACAATATAGGATTTCTTCAATTACAATTTACCTAGCATTTTTAAGAGTAGAATAAATCGGGTCGTGCCAAGTCCAGTTTTTAAAATTTCAACCCCAATTAAGCAAAAT
>NC_043011.1:17161661-17169161 GCF_006345805.1 Octopus sinensis | reverse complement strand
CGCCCACCATGCTAACGGTTCTGCCAGCTCGCTGCCGTATATATAGCAGTATATAGCATAGAAGACAATTGGCGGTTCCTACAGAACAACCTACTGAGAGCTACAAAGCATATCTGCGGCTGGTGCAAAATTGCAGCCAGACTGATGGTGATGTGGGGATTAGACAATATGTGGACTGAGCCATCTAAAGAAATAAACAAGATGACAAAGACTGGAAAAATGGAAGCAGAAGAGAATTATATCAGATGACCAGAAAAGATGTGAGGGGACAGTTTTACATAGTAATAGGAGAAGCAGAAAATAGATTTGCTAATGTTCTATAGCATGAGGTTCAGAAGGTTGAGGATTGCATGAGAGTGTATCAGAGAGATTTGAGATGTTATGGGTAAGAAGTGAGCACAAATGAATAATGTTACACTTTCATTTAGTAATTCTGAAAAGAAAGGGGTGCAGGAGTGCTATTCTGAAAGATTATTAAACATGGAGAATGCTTGAAAGAAAGAGGATCTCCCCAACCAGGACCCAACACAGGAACTAACTATCTTAGTTGACAGCAGTATGATAGCTAAGGTAATTAAGGATATGAAAGCAGGGTAAGTCTCTAGCCAATCAAGAATCACTTCTGAGATTTTAAAAATATCTAGCAGAGTAGTAAACAGCCTAGATAACTGTATAGTGATTCAGATTATACCCAGTGGCTGGTGTAGCAGTTTTATAGTCAACAGCTACAAGGTTAAAGGAGATGCCTTGGATAGAAGTGATTACAAAGCTATAAAACTGATGGATCAGTTCATGAAATTTATGAGTTGTTGGCAACAAAAGCTCTCTCTTGCTCTCTCTCTCTCAGAGTGAAAATAGATTATACAAAATTGTAATGCTACATGGTTGCAAGATATAAGCCCTACATGCTGAAGTCCAGCAAATATTAGAAAGGAATGAAGTTAGTATGCTTCATTGGATGTGCAATGTCAGTATGCATGTACAGCAAAAGGCGAATGTTCTGAAAGAAAAATTAGGGATAAACAGAATCAGATGTAGTACCCCAGACAGAAGACTATGATTGTTTGGTCATGTGATGTATTTGCATGAGAACAGCTGTACAAAACATACCAGTTGCTTGAAGTGGATGGAACTTGTCAAAGAGGAAGGTCCCAAGAAGTCATGGAACATAGTGCACTCACAATGTTTACCCTCACATCTTTAACATCTCTTACATCTGCAATCATTCTCAATGCCCTTCATATTCATCATTGATGCTCTCCATTCAGTATAGCTCCTTATGAGAGCTCAAAATCTCTCATGGAAGCGTCATCCAACCAAAGTACAAATATATGGGAAACTACCACCTGTATCATCTCTTGTGAAAGGTAGAAGAGTCCAGTTTGCTGGACATTGTTGTAGAGCTGTTGTAGAGCTGAAAACGAGGTAATTTCTACTCTTCCCCTCTGGAAGCCATCTGCTCGTGATACCAGAGGGCACACACTCTCCTACCCTGATGTAATCTCCAGAGATACATGGATCTAGCAACAGCAGAAGTCTGGTGTAACTTAGTAAATTCCATTGTCTCGACCATGGTCGAACAATGATGATGATGATAGCAACCATTCACTATCATTGTACATCTTTCTCCTCCCACTCTCACATCATCTCCCAACTTTCTGATCTATAAATAGGTTTATAATATTGATGCATTCCACCCTTCATGCATTGCTGCTTCTCACCTCTGCCTTCCTGAGCAAATTCTTTCTCTTTTACCTCTCTCCCTCTATATTGATATTTATCATCAATCACACCTTTACCCTTGCTTATCGTTCACTACATTCACCCTTTCCTCTATCTCTAACCATCTGTAACTCTCTTCTTATACTCTTATGAACTTACCCACTCTCCCATCCTCAAGTGTTCTGTCCATATTTTCTCATACGTATGTTCTTGTACCTTGAGAATATGATCTGGTAGCTTATCGCCAACATATTTATTTCCTTTATAACATGACACCTGTGCTTGTCTCTCATAGCTTTGCCTATCAACACCAAGTATAAAGCCAAACACCCTCAAATACTCCAACTTAGGGGTGCTTTTTCTTTACCTTTGTCTTGCAAGTTATTTGGTGACCTCATTGCTGCTGGTGTCACAAAAAAAAAGACAGCAACCCAGTACACCCAATTAAGTGGTTGGCATTAGGAAGGGCATCCAGCCATAGAAACCATGCCAGCTGACCTTCGATATTGATGCATTCCTGTAGTTCATCAGCTTCTGTTAAGCTATCAAATCCATCCCAGCATGAACAATGGAAGTTAAATGATGACGATGAGCCTGATAATAATGACGATTATCCTATCTTTTTCCTTCTAACACACTAAGTTGTGGATTAAGCAAGATTATGCTGCTATTACTAGGAGATCAAGTGACCCCATAAAGCATGCATGGGCAGTCTTTTCCGTGAAGCAGGCCACATGAGACATGATTCATCCTTTCGTAGGTTGCATTACTAATGAATTGAAGGTAACTTTTCATTAAATATGCAATTCAGAAAGACCCACTGATTGCACATTGTCCATAGAGGATGCACTCATTGTCTTTTGAAATGAATATCAATCAAGGCTTGATATATTCAGTTGATAACCTCTCTCAAAATGTTTGGCCTTGTACCTATCATTGGGTTCATGACTACTTATGAAATAATAATATATTAAATATGAATTCTTCGACTGTATTCTATCAAGATTTGTTCCTGATGCAACTTAACAAATTGTTGGCAATAAATACAGAATATAGGAAATAATAGCAGAATTGTTAAGAGAATGACAATGAAAGAACAAAAAATGGCAAGCTAACATTTTGAAGAGGTTTCAGAAAATAATTATATGTATATATTTATGCTGACGTACACTTACATACATATACATGCAGAGATACATACACATGTAGTATACACATATACATACACACGAACACATTCATGCACACACACACACACACACAGAGTTCTAAACTTTCATCTGAATATATGTAGACTTAGTCATATGAATATCCTTCAATATATAAAAGCATATGTGTATGCGTTTGTGTGTATATATACATATATATATACACACATATATAAACACACACACACATATATATATATATATATATACAAACATACATATATATATATGTATTATGTACATGTGTGTGTCTGTCCTTGTATGTATGTATGTATGTATATATATATATGTATATATATATATATATATATATATATATATATACATATGTATATTTCATAAATTTTTATTCTGTGAGTTTTTACTTATTTTCCTTTGTTATTGTTATGATAGTCATTTTTCTTATGTTTTTTTTTCTTTTTCTTGTGTGTGTTGTTTGCTGCCTCTATATTTCCCTTATTATATTCTATGTAGGAATTCAAACATTTAGCAGCATAAATTGTTTTTCTCTTAGTTCATTTATATTTATTGCTAATCTTTATATTTTTTCTGTAGATTATATGACAATTGTATTGATGTATGTTCTTGCCTTTTCATTTGCATATTTTTATTTCGTTTTTCGCTTTTCCTTTTTGATATTACCGTTGGTTTGTTTATTTCATCTTATACTTTGAACAAATAGTTTTCAAACGACTGAGATTTTAATAATAATAAGAACATCAATGATAATAATGCGATATCCATAATAAGATAATAATAATAATAATAATAATGATAATAATAGTAGTAGTAGTAGTAGTAGTAGTAGTAGTAGTATAGTAGTAGTAGTAGTAGTAGTAGTAGTAGTAGTAGTAACATCTATAAAATACAAGTAGTTGGAGGAGTGGTAGTAATGCACAGCATACGAATGTGTGCGCATATGTATTTCTCTGTATGAATGGTATATGAATATATATGTCAATGTATGTGTGTATATATATATATATATAGATATATCTATACATAGATATATTATATATATATACATGATATATGTATATGTTAATATAAATGCATGTAAATATACATATATATACATACGTTTATATATGTGTGCATGTTTTTATATATATACATACCTATATTTTATATATATATATATACATATATACATATATATATATACATATATATATATATATACATATATATATATATATATATATATATATATATATATATATATATATATATATATATATGTATATATATACACACACATGTATGTATATGTTTATACATGTATGTATGTATGTATGTATGTAAGTATGTATAAATATACAATAATATATAATGACAGTGATAGGAGCAACTACGATAAATGAAAAGACAAAAGACAAATTAAACTTATAGCTTAAATACAATACTAAGATTTTTTCTGTGGAAAATTTTTCAAATTATATGACTTTTATTATTATTAGTATTATTATTATAATTATTATTATTACTACTTCATTTTTTTTTTCAAACTATTAGATAATCTCAAGAAAAAGAAACCAATTTTGACAGTCGTTTGATTGATTCCTTTGGAAGATATGTCTATCCTCTTTGATCAAAAGGGATACGTTGTAGTTTATGTAAGTAAAAAAAGATCACCAACACTGCTTTTTGATACTTACTGTTCATAAAGTTAAATATAAACGGATATGAAAACAGAGAGAAACTTTTCTAAGTAGATTGTGTTTTTCTGTGTACATTAAAGTATGTAAAATTTATAATATTGCTGCCGTGTATATATACACTGCTATAGAAAGTAAACAAGGTTGAAACTTTTCAAAATATTTCAGTCAGTGCAGTCAAAAAGGATTATTGAAAAATAAAAAACTAACAAAAATTACAAAATAAAATAAAAACACAGAAGATATCAGTAACAATAAAATGATAATTTTTATTATTATAATTAATAATAATAATAATAATAATAACAATAATAATAATAATAATAATGATGATGATGATAATAATAATGTTATTGGTTTTTTACATGAAACAAATATTTCATTTGCCTACTTTGGCTGATATCTTTGTTAAGAATTTGAACTTATTGATAAGAATTTGAACTTGGAAGAAAGTTTGCTTAAGGTTTAGGCTGCTACTGCTACTACTATAGCTGCTGTTGCTTCTATTTTGGTGACTGCTGTGGTTTCTTTGTTTTGAGCTTATTGTAAATGAAGAAAACAGAACTATCTTAGAAAAGTATGAATTACTGTTTAGATATTTTGTTTACTAATTAATATATGGAGAAAAATATACAAAACTATAAGCAGAGAATATTTGAAATTTTAATGAAACATTATTATTGTCAAGCTTTCAGTATTAAATGTGTTTCAAATCGTTCTAGGGTCAACTTTGCTTTCATCCTTTAAGGTCCAATCAATTACTAAACTTATCATCAACTACTTTCATTAGTCAAATTTAAGACCAAGTTCCTCTGTAAGAAATCCTTATTACGACTTGCCTCACCTTGATCCCTCAAATCTTGATGAAGCTGTTGATAATAGTAATGACATATGTTTTATGTTGAGCCTCAAAACTAGATGGTTCCCAAGCATCTACAGAACTGGTCACAACCAATTTCTTTCAGGAAATAAGACAACAATCGACCCCCAGTATGGGCACAGTACTTTATTTATCCACATTGAAAAGACAAAAAGTAAAGTTTCTCTTGACATGGTTTGAATTCAGAGGGCATCAAGCCAGAAAGGAAACTGTAAGGTATTCTGTCCAATATTCTAACAACTCTATCAATTAGCTGCATATAAGATATGACTACAATAATAATGACTAGAAGACAAATGGTACATTTGAAGGCAACGACATTAAAATAGTACCTAATGTGACTGCCTTCAAATACCATAGGATTTGGTTTGTTATTCTCTATATTCATCACTTTAAAACATTTTTTTCAAAACTGAAGCAAGGAGAAATATTCTTCATATAGACATTCCTGAAACAACTTCTATTCTGAACTCTCGGGCTACAACCTCTATCCACCCAAATCACCAGACTCACTGGTTTCACCAGATCTTGTCACATTTACAGTTGTCACATCTCAGACTGTACATGAAGCATTTTGACTCAGCCTTTCTTCTGAGAACTGCAACCTTGACCTTCCAGAACATCCCTTACCACCCCTGTTTTACTTGCAGATATTGAACTGGTGACGTTTAACTTTGTATCAGCCAAAATAATCTGGCCAAAACAATCTAAATGTTTTATCTTTGAACTGGTGAGACATGGCCTCTCACACTTACCTTACAATATTATTCTACAAATAAACAATCGTGTCACTGAAATATCAATACTACAAGGTAAAGCATGACTAATTAAAATTAAGGTGAATAAATAAACATTGCACTTGACAGAGAAATTTGAATGCTAAAGGGCTAAACAGAGCATCTATCTTCCTTGCATTATCAAGTTTGCTGTTAGGGTCAGGGGCACTGCCCTTCTTCACAAGATTAATCTAATTAAAAAGAAAAAGAAAACTGGGAGATATTAATAGGATGATGTTCAATTTGAATAGTTATCTCTGTACTACTGCTTATTGGTTCTTATTTGTAAAAGTTGAAGAGTAATGCTTCCAGACATTGTTGTAAAAAAGATGTTATTAGAGGAGAGGAGAGGGGAGGAGAGGGATAGTTTCAATTTTTTATTTCTTTATTGCCCACAAGGGGCTAAACATAGAAAGGACAAACAAGGACAGACAAAGGGATTAAGTCGATTACATCGACCCTAGTGTGTAACCGGTACTTAATTTATTGACCTTGAAAGGATGAAAGGCAAAGTTGACCTTGGCAGAATTTGAACTCAGAACGCAACGGCAGACAAAATACTGCTAAGCCTTTTACCTGGTGTGCTAACGTTTCTGCCAACTCGCTGCCTTTATGTTTCAATAGTTTTAAATTTTTGGCACAAGACCAGCAGTTTTAGAGGGAGAAGTTAGTCGATTGCATCAATCCCTGTACTTCACTGGTACGTTGTTCTTTATACAAACTCCAAAGCTGATGAAAGACCAAGCAAGATTTCAAAATGTAAAGAGTTGAAAGAACAACCACAAAGCATTTAGTCTGATGCTTTAACCCTTTCGTTACTGTATTTCTGTTGAGATGCTCTGTATTTCTTTCATTTAGTTTAAATATAACAAAGAATTTAGTAAAATAATTTAGTTATCATTCAGCTAGTGTTAGGAAGATAAATTGTGACTAAGGTTTGGTGGAAGATTTTAATTCAGGACTTATGAAAACAAGACATTTGTACCACAGAGCCAGAGCCAGTTTCAGCCGGGCTGGTAATGAAAGGGTTAATGATCCAGCATTGTCATTATAAATATATCATTATGGTTTTCTGTAAGATGACATTTCTGTTGTCTCTTTATTTAATGATGTACTATTTAATGTTACTCAAATATTTCTATCCTTGGTTTTCAGCTAAACATTTTTAATTTTTTGTTACTATTTGATTTGTGTGGAATCATCAATTCTTTATGCAGGGGTCATATTTGGAAAATACTTCTCTGAAAGTAATTTTT
>NC_043011.1:17141661-17159161 GCF_006345805.1 Octopus sinensis | reverse complement strand
TGAATAATAGGTATTATTTGATTCTCCGTCTGAAGAATTTCTAATAAAAAATTTATATATATATATATATATATATATATATGCTGTTCAATATTCTATGTAATACCCACCTAGGAGTTTTGAAAAGCATGTGACAGTACAGCAGCAAAGTATATTGTAAAGAGGGTGGGTGCATGAGGGTCTCCTTGCTTTGCTCCATTTTTCCACAGCAAAATATTCAGAAAGCCTACCACCAAAATTAACTCTAACTTTCATATCTTAATGCAAAGCTCTGATCATGTTTACGAATCTTTCTAGGCAGCCTATTTTCCTTAGAATTAGCTACAGAACATTTTGATTAGCGGTATCAAATACCTTGCTTAAATCAACAAAGCAGCAGTTTAGGGCAAATGGTGAGGTTGCAGAGAGAAACACAATCAGTGTAAACCTAAAAGGAGATTTAAGGATGGCTATAAGGACTACCATGAAGTCACTTAGAATGGATCCAAATGTCTTAGAAACCCTTGCTTCAGAATGAGCTGGATGGCAATCAAAAGTGTGAAGTGGAATGACAGCTTTTGAGGAGACCAGGATGGCACATGCAAGACTCAAGAGAAATTTAAAGAAGAATGTTGCAATCAAGAAGGTGAATCTCAGTGACCTTTTTGTGAATGGTTTGTGACAGATCATGCCTTTCTCAGACTATGACAAGCCTGTGACAGACTATGCATTTCGCCCATCGATTAACAAGGTCATTTATGCCTCTTCAACAAAAATCCAAACGTACTGATGCAAAGAAGTCCTTTAATTTGGTTTCGGCCTTGGTTTTGGAATGAAAGATTTTTTTTCCTTAAAAAGGTGTTTAGATGCTTGAGAAAGTGGTAGTCAGTGGGTGAAAGATCAAGAGAATATAGAGGATGTGGTAAAGTTGTTGTTTGTTCCTTCTTGAGCCATGCCTGGCTCATAAGGGCCAGTTTCCCGGTTTCCTTGGTGTATAGGTTCCCCACCTGGATGGAACGCTGGTCCATCACAGGTGAGCTGCAAGATGCAGGAGGGAAGAGTGAGAGAAAGTTGTGGCGAAAGAGTCATCAGAAGTTTCACTATTACCGCATGGAACTTAGGTGTTTCGCTCATAAACACACACATCGTCTGGTCTGAGATTCGAACCCACAATCCCTTGACCGCAAGTCCACTGCTCTAACCACTAGGCCATGTGCCTCCACTCAAGATTGAACCTTTGTTAAAGAGGTTTGTGTGTTGCTGTGTCCATGTCTTTACCCACAAGACCATTGAGACAACAGCAAAGTCTTGTATCCCAAGTCTGTGAGCTTCTGCAGCGTTGTCCTGTAAACATGTATTTGAGTGTTGTCTTGGAGCAGAACTGGATCACATCAATAATGCAGGTCTCAAGTGCTGGTGACATTTTGCTCAAGTGAACATGCATTTCTTCCAGCTGCTTGCAGTAAGCTTCTCATGTAATGCTCCGGTTAGGTTCAAGAATACTGTATTGTTTTCCAAACCTGATCATCAAGGGTGGATGGCTGTCCTCTACCTTCTTGATCTTCAAGGCTCTCATCCCCACTACAGAATCTCTCAAACCACCAGCATACCATCTGATCACTAGTGGAACCTTCACCCAATGCTATGTTGATATTGGCAGCTGTTTGGAAAGTACTATGCCAAAGCTTGAATTCATGCAAAAAAAAAAGTAAAGACATATCTTTTTTTTTTTTTCATGTTTGAAATTAAGGATTTCTACACTTCAAAATTATATTCTGAAAGAAATCAATAAAACTTTATTAAAGAGTACACATCGATTATTAAGCATGTAAAATTTCATCTAAATCATTACTAAAATAACATCTTGAATCAAATTTGAGAAAATGTTTTCATAAAATCGGACAGTACACACACATACACACAAATAAATAAATAAATAAATAAATTAATAAATAAATAAATAAACTTCCAAACCTATCTTCTCCAAAGTATGGAATGAATTTGACAAAAAAATTACTTTCAGAGAAGTATTTTCCAAGGACGACCTCTGCATAAAGAATTTATGAATGCACACAAATCAAATACTAAAACAGAAAAAAATTAAAATGCTAACAGAAAACCAAGGATAGAAATATTTGAGTAACATTAAATAGTACATTATTAAATGAAGAGACAACAGAAATGTCATCTTACAGAAAACCATAATGATATATTTATAATGACAATGCAGGATCATTAAAGCATCAGAATAAATGCTATGTGACCATTCTTCTACTTCAAAGAAGTGGCTGTGTGGTAAGAAGTTTGCTTCCAAGCCATATGGTTCCAGGTTAAGTTCTACTGTGTGACACCTTACTGAAGCCTCAGGCTGACCAAAGCCTAGTGAGTAGATCTGGTTGATGAAAACTGAAAGAAGCCTGTTGTAAGTATATATATATATAAATTAGAAAAAAAACCAACTCTTATCGATTCAATAATGAAAAATTAAATTATACCATCTAGAAAATTACATATTAATCTTTCTATATGTAATTTGCTAGATAGTATAATTTAATTTTCATTATTGAATTGATAAGAGGTAGGGTTTTTTTTTCTAATTTATATATATATAATATATTTTGGAAAATTTGATTTAGTATTTCTAAATTGAATTTTTCCCTGTAAGTTTGGAATAATATTCCCTTATATATATATATATATATATATATATATTCATCATCATCAAACGTCCGCTTTCCATGCAAACATGAACTGGATGATTTGTCTGAGGACTGGCGAACCAGATGGCTGCACCAGGCTCCAATCTGATCTGGCAGAGTTTCTACAGCTGAATGCCCTTCCTTATGCCAAACACTCTGAGAGTGTAGTGGGTGCTTTTAGATGCCACTGGCACAAAGGCCAGTCTGGCAGTACTGGTAATGGCCATGCACAAGAGCCAGTCCAGCGGCACTGACAACGACCTCACTCGAATGTTTTTTCACATGCCACTGGCACGAGTGCCAGTAAGGCGACGCTGGTAATGATCATATCTATATATATATATATATATATATATATATATATATTATATATATATATATATTATTCTTTTATAATCATATATCATATAACATATATATTATTCTTTTATGCTTTTACTTGTTTCAGCCATTTGACCGTGGCCATACTGGAGCACCATCTTTAAGGGTTTTAATCAAACAAATTGACCTGAGGACTTATTTTTTTAAAGCCTAGTACTTACTCTATTGTCTCTTACACTGAACTGTTAAGTTACAGCAACATAAACACACAAACACCAGTTGTCAAGGGTGATGGGGTGGGGGACAAAAAACAGACACAAAGACACACACACATAGATATACACACACACATATAAAATGGTCTTCTTTCAGTTTCCATCTACCAAATCCACTCACAGGGCTTTGGTTGGCCTGAAGTTATAGTAGAAGACACTTGCCCAAGGTGCCACACAGTGGGACTGAACTTGGAACCATGTGGTTGGAAAGCAAGCTTCTTACCACACAAATACATATATCTTTGCATTTGATCCCTCCTTGACAACTGATGTTGGTATGTTTACATCCCCATAAATTAGCAGTTCAATAAAAGGGAACCAATAAAATAAGTAAGGCTTGAAGAGTAATAAAAGTTCTGGGGTCTATTCATTCAACAAAAATTCCAGAAGGCAGCAGCCCAGCATGGCTGCTGTCTGATGACTGAGTGGTAGGTAACTTGCTTACCAACCACATGGTCCCAGGTTCATTCCCACTGCGTGGCACCTTGGGCAACTTTCTTCTACTATAGCCTTGGGCTGACCAAAGCCTTGTGAATGAATTTGGTAGATGGAAACTGAAAGAAGCCCGTCGTATATATGTATATATATATGTGTGTGTGTGTGTGTATGTTTGTGTGTTTGTGTTCGTCCCCCCAACATTGCTTGACAACCGATGCTGGTGTGCTTACATCCCCGTAACTTAGCGGTTCAGCAAAAACGACTGATAGAATAAGTACTAGGGTTACAAAGAATAAGTCCTGGGGTCGATTTGCTCGACTAAAGACGGTGCTCCAGCATGGCCACAGTCAAATTACTGCAACAAGTAAAAGAGAGTAAAAGATATATATATATATATACATCACAATCAAGGAACGGCCATAATAGGCCATTCACCCACTAGAAATAACAGCCAAAGCTTCAACCGCAAAATAACATTAATTCCGCAAACCAGGAGAAAATTAAAAAACATTTACCCTGTAATTTCTTATACGATGCACCGTTTCATCTACTGTTTAATGGTAAACTAACCTGATTAAATTAAATCAAGCCAATCTTCCATAGGCCCTTAGATTCGTCAGTAAGAAATAGCCAGATTGGAACAGATATTTTCACGAGGCATTTCTGTCCCTGCCTCGGCAATATCTGACCTAAAATTTTCAAATCATCGCACTCGCGCCAAATTTATCGGCAGCAAATAAATATAAGCCGCCGATTCCATTACGGAATCAACCAGAAAATTCATAATTAATCAATATAGGGTGGCAAAAAAAAAAAAAAATTTGTAGAATTTTTTTGCCACCAGCGGCCTAGTGGGAAAAAATTAAATAGTCATAGACCATTTATAAGTTCAACATAAGGGCCTATGGAAGATTGGCTTGATTTAATTTAATCAGGTTAGCTTACCATTAAACAGTAGATGAAACGGTGCATCGTATAAGAAATTACAGGGTAAATGTTTTTTTTATTTTCTCCTGGTTTGCGGAATTAATGTTATTTTGCGGTTGAAGCTTTGGCTGTTATTTCTAGTGGGTGAATGGCCTATTATGGCCGTTCCTTGATTGTGATGTTGAACTTATAAATGGTCTATGACTATTTAATTTTTTCCCACTAGGCCGTTGGTGGCAAAAAAATTCTACAAAATTTTTTTTTTTGCCACCCTATATTGATTAATTATGAATTTTCTGGTTGATTCCGTAATGGAATCGGCGGCTTATATTTATTTGCTGCCGATAAATTTGGCGCGAGTGCGATGATTTGAAAATTTTAGGT
The DNA here is from genome assembly GCF_006345805.1 of Octopus sinensis. Classification (NCBI taxonomy): domain Eukaryota; kingdom Metazoa; phylum Mollusca; class Cephalopoda; order Octopoda; family Octopodidae; genus Octopus; species Octopus sinensis. The sequence continues at coordinate 17,154,138 of NC_043011.1, read as the reverse complement.
CAGATATTGCCGAGGCAGGGACAGAAATGCCTCGTGAAAATATCTGTTCCAATCTGGCTATTTCTTACTGACGAATCTAAGGGCCTATTGAAGATTGGCTTGATTTAATTTAATCAGGTTAGTTTACCATTAAACAGTAGATGAAACGGTGCATCGTATAAGAAATTACAGGGTAAATGTTTTTTAATTTTCTCCTGGTTTGCGGAATTAATGTTATTTTGCGGTTGAAGCTTTGGCTGTTATTTCTAGTGGGTGAATGGCCTATTATGGCCGTTCCTTGATTGTGATGTTGAACTTATAAATGGTCTATGACTATTTAATTTTTTCCCACTAGGCCGCTGGTGGCAAAAAAATTCTACAAAATTTTTTTTTTTTTTTTTTTTTTTTTGCCACCCTATATTGATTAATTATATATATATACATATAAGACTGGAGCCTGGTGCAGCCATCTGGTTTGCCAGCCTACAGTCAAACCGTCCAACCCATGCTAGCATGGAAAGTAGACGTTAAATGACAATGATGATGATGATGATATATACATACATATACATCATCTTGAATATCACCCTGTCAGTTGAGTTCCATTAAAAGAGTATTCCACTCCATTGCGGACATCATCCCCAGCCAGAGCATAACTCAGCATCTTGATGTGTAGCTTCTGAATCCAACAGCATATGACTCATTGCCTTTTTACCCTCTCATTTACCCGCTTGGTTTAAATGTTAAGTATAGGGTCAAGGCCATAGCAGTCCCTTCTCTGACTAAGCCATAACATTTTTCATTTTATATTCTTATTTATTGTTTGAAAGCCACATAAAGGAAGAAATACCATCTTATTAAATCATTCATGGGATGGAATGTTTTTGCATGTTTTATGGCAAAGATTGCTTTTGAGATTGTCAGGTCAATTAGAGTAACATGTTAAGACCAGATTTTATTTCTTTCGTTGTTTCTTTATTTTTTTACTAGCTATCTTCCCATCGTATGAGAAAGCATGAAAATTAGTATTTATTACATTCTCCTATATATTTTTTTTCTATCTGAACATTACTGTTGTTAAGTGTATGAGTAGTAGTATTAATAAAACCAGTATCTGATGATGCAAGTAACAGATAGTTTTAAGGTTAGTTTGTTTGAATTCAGCCGATTTCCAATATTGATTAAATTCACTGCTCAGTTTTCAAAACTGTTTTCACACAACTCTCACTGACGGACACACTGGCATCGTTGGCAAATTGAAGTGGAACTAAATGTATGGCTACGTGCATCTAGTTTATGTGACGTTGTTGCTTGTGAGTTCAAATTCCGCCGAGGTAGACTTTGCCTTTCATCCTTTCGGGGTCGATAAATTAAGTACCAGTTACGCACTGGGGTCGATGTAATCGACTTAATACCTATGTCTGTCCTTGTTTGTCCCCTCAATGTTTAGCCCCTTGTGGGTAATAAAGAAATAGTTATTATTGTTGTTGTTGTTTAGCAACTACCGGCTGGATAGTTGGTTAGTGCTGCTCCTCAATCACCACCTGCTTCTCCGCCATCCTCAGCCATCTCTCCCACACCTCGAGTGCCAGTCTGGGCTCCTTCGCAATCGCCTCAGGGTCTATCAGCTGTTGTTGCTGTTATTTAACCGCAGGTCATCGCTGATTCGACAAATTTATGATCAAAGACATTCCAGCCATTACCTTTTTTGACTTTATAGAGGCTGAAGAACTCCATTGTCCAATGCGTATTTCCCTTACTTAAGATGATAGGATGTAATTGAGATAGAATTTAACTGTTATTTCTAGCATTCTGAATGGTTGCATAACAGTCCTATATATGGAATGTGAATAGGAGCGCCTCAAAGTATATGAGGTCTTTTAGTTTCTAAAGAAGAGAAGTTACGTATTTCAAAAAAAATAACTGAAATTCCATAGATTACAACAAGGCGTAGGAGTGGCTGTGTGGTAAATAGCTTGTTTACCAACCACATGGTTCCGGGTTCAGTCCCACTGCGTGGCACCTTGGGCAAGTGTCTTCTACTATAGCCATGGGTTGACCAAAGCCTTGTGAGTGGATTTGGTAGACGGAAACTGAAAGAAGCCCGTCGTGTATATAAGTATATGTATGTGTGTGCGTGTGTGTGTGTTTTTTCCCTCCAACATCAATTGACAACTGATGCTGGTGTGTTTACATCCCCCTAACTTAGTGGTTCGGCAAAAGAAACTGATAGAATAAGTACTAGGCTTACAAAGAATAAGTCCTGGGTTTGATTTGTTCGACTAAAGGTGGTGCTCCAGAATGGCCACAGTCAAATGACGGAAACAAGTAAAAGAGTAAAAGAGAGAGGGAGTAATGAGTATAGTCACAAGGCCTGAAATTTGGGGGAAGGGTCTAGTTGATTACATCAATCCCAATGCATCAGTGGTACTTATTTTATCAGCACCTCATGACCACCACCAAAAGGATGAAAGGCAAAGCTGACTTTAGCAGAATTTGAACTCTGGACATAAAGAGGGATGAAATGATGCTAACAATTTTGTTAGTTCACAGACTTAGTTGTAGATTACAACATCAAAACTGATTTTTTAGCTCTAGAAATAATTTGAGGTTGTGACGTATATAGTCATTTGCATCAGCTAATTTACAAAGAACTTAATTGGAAGAATGAAGATCCAAGTAAATCATTCTTGAAGTTATAATGGGAGAAGTATAGGATACTGTACTTTGTTAAAAATTTAAGAATGTGCTAAGTTATAACTTTTTATAGAAAGCCAGTTAAAAGAAGTAGAATGTGGAACTAGAAATGGTTTGTAGTTGTTGAAGTTACAATCATTTCCGTATTTGAATATAGGAGTATTATATTCCTTTTTAATTCATTCTGTAAAAAAAAAAAAAAAGAACACAAATAAGAATAGAATTAAATCTAACTGGCATAACTATACAAGTGTGCCCACCACTATTTCAAGTTTCATTTTGTAGATGTATATGTGATGTGTATCATGATTATGTGTGCATATCCACAGTTTTTCCCTTGCTTTTTGTTTCTTCTTCACATTAAATTCTGATATAATTGTAATCTGCTCCATCTCAACGGTATATGTACAAAATTTCATTTAAAAATATCCATTTTTCTGAAAGATATGAGGAAACAAAATCAGCAGGGGCACACTTGTGTAGGTATGCCATTAAATTATCAAACCTATTTAGAAAAGAAAATAGAAGAGAGCCAACATATATGTGTCAATGTTTCAAATATATATGTTTTTAAACAGACATATTTATAAAGCAACTCTTACCAAACGACAGACATGTTTTGAGAAAATAATTATTACTATAATACCAAAAACCAACCTGCTTTTAAGTAGAGGGGTAGCAGAAAAATCAGAACATAATAACACAATTGTTAAATATTTAGGACATATGAAGCATAAATCTTCTACTTCACACACAGTCATAGCCAATGCATAATATAATTGGATCAAACAGAAAACTTATTTCATTCTATCTTAGCAGGAAATTAAATATCTGTGGTAGCATCTGTTATACGGGGTTGCTAATCAAAGGGGCCGCACTTGAAATGTCCAAGCCATATTATTATTTGTGTGCTTCTAACATGAAAATGATGAAAATATCTGATACTAGAAATAAAATACAAACTTAAGTTGTCGCCTTACCTAAGACTATGTCTGGAAGCTTTACTCTTCAACTTTTGGAATTTAATTTGTAAATAAGAACCTATAAGCAGTAGTATAGTGAATGATATAAAAGAAATCTTACTTCTTTATAATTAGATTAAGGTCATTAGCAGCATCATAGAAATTCAGACATGTTTTCTTAGCTTTAATGCAATAATGTTCACATTTTACTTGGCGAGGTTTTCTCACTTGATGTATTTCAAGTCCTTTTAAGTGGAGTTTCTTTTATAAATGATTTGATTATTTCATCAAGAGTATTTTCTTTTCAAGTTTTCTCAAGTTGTTTAGCTGTTCTTAATAGAATATAAATAAACAACTTAAAGAATAGATGGTAACATAGGGGATATAACAATTCAGATATATATATATAACAGCTAAAATACAAGACTATTTAATTATATACACTATTCCCAGGTTTTCGTGATTAAAATTTTTCCCTTAATGGCTGAGATATCCTATTGGTAGGCCAGCGAAAGAGCATCTACATGGTCATTTGATTTACTAACAATAGCAGTCACATTCATGTTAAACTACACCTCACCATTTTAAAAATATAGAAGCACTGTCTGGAATAATGTAGACTTGGATACATTGCCTAAAGGTAAGATAAGATGGACATGTCTGGAATACAACTTGATTAGAACTGGCCTGAAGTTTGTTCTTCTCTGCAGCCAAAATTTACAAAAGTAAAGAGAATGAGCAACAAAATCACCTGCAAACTTGGTCAAGTTTGGCAGTTTATGCTCTGACACTTTCAATTGCTTTAAAATATTCCTCACAGCAAGACTAAATGAGTTTACATATAACAAATTTAATAATTCATATAATGCGCGGTGACTTTTCTTTTTTGCTTTAAATATTTATTATCAAACTTTCGTCGATGTCTGAATATCAATAAATTTCTATAAAATGTTTACTTGCAACTTTATGAATGTGTGTGGTAATTTTAATCAGTAGCCCAGCTTAAAACCACTCGTTGGTTTTGGGATAATTTCAGAGAAATTACGTTTGTTTGTTTGCCTGTGTTTGTCCCCCCAACATCGCATGACAACCTATGCTGGTGTCGTTTACGTCCTCCTAACTTAGTGGTTCGGCAAAAGAGACCGATAGAATAAGTACTAGGCTTACAAAGAATAAGTCCTGGAGTCGATTTACTCGATTAAAGGCGATGCCCCAGCATGGCCACAGTCAAATGACTGAAACAAGTAAAAGAGTAAAAGAGAGAGAGAGTAAAGAGTATAGGCACAAACATCTCTTGCAAACATTTGAGTCACATTTCCTGACTGGAAACAGCTTCCTACCACTCCACTATCCTCAGGAACACTGAATGCTCCATTCCTCTGACTAAGCAATAATGAAAACAAAACAGAAAACAGGAGTGTATGAGTAGATTAAAATCAATATCATGATTCTAGAATTGTCTGTCTTGTGTTTCCTTTCACTCATATTTTCAACCTTGGATTTCATTCATAAAGACTTGAATCTATCTCTGTTTACTTATACTGAAATATATAACGCAAACTGTAGTGCAAAGGCTGTCATACAACAATGAAACATAACGAGTGAAAATAGATAATGTACAAAAACTAGCGAACCATGAATTGATCATTATTAAAAGATGTACCATGAAATGTAATGAAACAAACTGAGTGCAATCAAAATGAGAAAAACTTTGATATATGAAAAACTGCTTTGTTGGTGTAGAACTGAAAAGATGGCAACTGAGTGTAAGACAGAAGTTCGAAAGATAATAATTTCTAACACATTTTCGAGGCAATAAATTTGTGAGGTGGAGACTGTCATTTCTATTGCACCCCTGCCAACTCACCAGTGCATAACTGGTACTTCATTTTATCAACTTCAAAATGGGGAAATGCAAAGCTGACCTTGTCAGGATCTGAATGCAGGACCTAAAGGGCTCCAACAATTATTGCATGGCATTTGCCTGATGCTCAAATGATCTACTAAACTAGTGTAGTAAACATGTTCGCTCTTTACCTTTAGGTACCCACACTTTGGCTCATCACATGATAATCGAGTCCATCCAGCTTTAAATGGGCTGTCCATCCAGCTTTAAATGGGCTGTCCATCCCTTAACATGATAGACCACCCAAGCATGCCAACATCGGCTGTAGAAGGGAAGCTTTTCTTGCTAATTCCTCAGTGTGGTGGGTTGTCAAGGCGGCGAGCTGGCAGAAACATTAGCATGCCAGGCGAAATGCAAAGCCATATTTCGTCTGCCATTATGTTCTTAGTTCAAATTCCGCCGAGGTCGACTTTGCCTTTCATCCTTTCGGGGTCGATAAATTAAGAACCAGTTACGTGCTGGGGTCGATGTAATCGACTTAATCCTTTTGTCTGTCCTTGTTTGTCCACTCTATGTTTAGTCCCTTGTGGGTAGTAAAGAAATAGAAATAGGGTTGTCATAAGTGAAATCAGATCTTTGGTATGAGAGAAGTTTTATTCTGCTTCGCAGCTTCAGTGAGGAGAGAATTGTCTGGAAAATTTCTTGTTGACATGCTTTGTGTTCTTCCTGTGCATCTCAACATGAACAAGAAGAATGGTGAACCTACGTATTTTAATTAACAGAATTATTCATCTAAACCAGTTGCAGTATTTTCTCTTAGTGGCAAAATAAATGTGGTGATCAACTTTATTATGACTTCATATTTCTTGATGTTCTTTATCACGACTCTCATTCACCCAGAGATTATAATATCACCAGGGCCTTAGCTACATGCACTCTTTTTTACAACACTAAACCAGCATTCTTACAAGGTATCCAAGCATTCAGATTATTCTGTCAAATGTAATGCTTATTCATATTGTTTAGAAATTAATCATACATTATCTCGTAGCTTTGAAATTTTGATGATGTAGTTGTATATGTTTAGAATGACACTGTAGGGTAGGTGTATGAGATCAGATCTGGCTGATTCAAACATCTAACAAGTAGAATATTTGGGTCAGATATGGCTGGTTTAACCCTTTTGGTACCAACCCGGCTGAAACCGGCTCATGAGATAGTAAGTTCAATTCCCAGAGCAGGCTGTGTGTTGTGTTCTAGAGCAAGACACTTTATTTCACATTACTCCAGTTCACTCAGCGGTAGAAATGAGCAGCAATGCAGCAACGTCACTGGTACCAAGCAGTATAGACCTCTGCCTTTCCCTTAACCTCAGTGGTATGGAGAGGGGGAGGCTGGTATGCATGTGCGAATGCTGGTCTTCCATAAACGACCGTGCCCGAACTTATGCTTCGGAGGTGAACTGTCTAAGAGCAATCCTACTGTCATTCATGACCAAAGTGGGGTCTTTACCCTTTACTCTGTATATATATCATCATCATCATCACTTCATTGTTATCATTTTACATCTGCTTTCTGTGCTGGCATGATCTGGATAAATCTTCACAGTCTGAGTTATTTCTTATTAGGAATCACTTCTGTTCCCATAAAATGACGTTCATATGTATCATATGGCTTGGTTTCTACAGCTGAATAACCCTCCTATCATAAACAAATTTAACTGCAATCCCACAGGTTACGACAACAAGAGTTCCAGTAGTTGATCTGATCAGTGGAACAGACATTTTTTTAAATGTCCATCGTTTTTACATGATATGATGTGGTTTAAGAATGAGACTAGCAACCTGAGTGATTATGAACTGGTATGTATATAATGTTGTACATGGTAAGGGCTTCTTTATCTTTATTATTAGGGGTATTTCATCTGGAAATAGTGGTATTTCATCTGTCTTCGTGTTCTGAGTTCAAATTCCGCAGAGGTCGACTTTGCCTTTCATCATTTCAGGGTTGATAAAACAAGTACCAGTTGAGTACTGGGGGTCGCTTTAATCAACTATCCCCCGCCACCAAATTTCAGACCTTGTGCCTATAGTAGAAAGGATTAGTATGCTAATATTAGGTTATCAAAGGTGGCAAGCTGGCAGAATTGCTAGCATGCTGGGCAAAAAAAAACGGTATTTCATCCATCCATATATTCTCGGTTCAAATTCCACCGCAATCAACTTATCCTTTCAGGGTCAATAAAATAAGTACCACTAGCAGACTGGAGTCAATGTATTTGACTTACCCTCTCCCATGAACTTGTTGAGATTGTGTCAAAATTCAAAAGCAATATCAAGTTATAGAAGGTGTCAAGTTGACAAAATCATTAGAATGTCAGGCAAAATGCCTATTGTTAATTTTAACACAATGAGCAGGCAGAGTCATTAGCATGCCAGGTAAAATGCTTAGCAGCATTTTGTCCATCCTTATGTCCTGAGTTCATATTCCCCTGAGGTTGACTTTGCCTTTCATCCTTTCAGGGTTGATAAAATAAGTACCAGTCAAGCACTGGGGTTCATGTAATCAACTAGCCCCCCGCCCCAAAATTTCAGGCTTTGTGCCTATAGTAGACAGTAATACAAGGTTATCAAGAAAGCACATTAGGTATTAGGATTATTGTGAATAAATTAATATGAATATATATACTGGTTTCTGGTTTGTTAACTGCTTGTTTAGTGAAATTACCTAATAATTAGAAATATTGAATTTCTAAATGTCTCAAAGAGACATGAGCGGTGGTGTAGCGATAGAGTGGTTGTATAATGTCAAGGACACAGGAAATGTGTCAAAGCCGACAGGAAGCATCGATGCTTCCTAGGGCTATATAGCAGTGGTGTAATTCCCTTTACAGGACTGTCACATTATGTTGACATTATACAACCACTCTACCTAATAATTATTTTGTTGAATTTTTCATTTGTGATTATCTATATCTCTTGTAGAGTCTTCTATTTTTAGCTCTATGATTTTGTCTTGAGTATTATTAAAATAACCTGCTGGTTTCTATTTCTAGCATATTGTAAGACCACGTAACGACTCACTTGTTGCGATTCCTCATATCAAGAACGTTGAGATAACGGGCAGCTGCTGATAGGCAAGCTATTCGTATTTCAATTTCAAAGCCTTGTCACATTACAGCTATTCAACAACAATAGGACCCTAAACAACAACAGGGCATGACAGCATCCATATCAAATGACAGATTAATAACAGTTAATATCATATAAATGTTTACCTTGCACTACATAGGATGATATTAAATTTGATATGACAAAGAAATCTGTCAAGCATTTCATTCATTAGCAGTTAAATCTATCAATAGATCAATAAAATCACTATTTAATTAGTGATATTGTTTAAAGTCTTCAATGGACAACAATAGAGGAGAGCTGTACGAAACAAAACTAAATAAATAACACTGAATACAATTTTTATAGAATATTCTATATTTTACGCTTTATTATAATGATATGGAGCGATATATAAATAAATGTGACTTTTATTAGCAAAGTGACTTCATGTGAATAATAATAATAACATAATAATAATAATAATGATAATAATAATAATAATAATAATAATAATAATAATAATAATAATGATAATAATAATAATAATGATTATAATAATAATGATAATAATAATGATAATAATAATAATAATGATAATAATAATAATAATAATAATAATAATAATAATAATAATAATAATATTCACCCATTGCTTTCTTTTTGTTTTTACATTGAACCAGAGATGACATCTCATAAAACTATTGACAATGGTTAATTCAATGACTATATATATCATAATAGAAACATTGGCAGAGATCAATGCTGAAAGAAAATTCTTCATGGAGAAAATTTAAAATAAGACTATTTTAATTTGCAATTTTAGTTATTTTCTGACAAATGTGTGAAAATTGATGAATATTTCAGTCTACAAATGTTATAATAAAAATAAGAACACTTAGAATTATTATTGTACTTATTATCATTATTATTATTATTATTATCATCATAATAATAATAATAATTTTTATTATTATTATTATTATTATTATTATTATTATTATTATTATTATTATCATCATTATTAAGAAGGCAGCAAATTTGCAGAATCATTAGCACACTGGACAAAATGCTCAGCGGTATTTCATCTGTCTTTACGTTCTGAGTTCAAATTCTGTCGAGGTCAACTTTGCCTATCATACTATCATTAGTATTAATTCACACTGGGGTCAAATGTAATTGACATACTCTCTCCACCAAAACTTACTGGCCTTTTACCAAAATTTGAAACTATGATTATTATCATTATCATTATTATTATTATTATTATTATTATTATTATACCATTATTAGGGCAGTGGGCAAGTTGAGCCATTACTACACTAGATAAAATGCATTTTTTAGCAGCATTTCTTCTGGTGTATTACATTCTGAACTCAAATTCTGCAGTAGTTGATTTTGCCTTTCATACTTACATGGTTGATATATTGGGTTGTCCGGAAAGTTCGTGCCGTTTTTTAAAGGAAAGGAAAAGGTCAATAAATACTTACCATTACATTTTTAATCAACAGAATATTAACCATTTCGTTGCACAATGCATCTCCACCTTTCCTTTAACTTGAAAATACCCTCTTCCCAGAATTGGGGTGGTTTCATGGCAAAGAATTCATCAAGGTATCTTTTTATGTCATCCAAGGAATTGAAAATTTTACAATTAAGACTATTCTGGAGAGACTTGAATAAGTGGAAATCTGAAGGAACAATATCTGGTGAATATGGAGAGTGGGGTAGCACATCCCAGCCGAGCTGCAGCAATTTTTTTCTGGTTCCCAAAGCATCAAGTGCCGAAAATGAACTTTCTTCTCTTCCATTTTAAAGGGTTACAAAATTAACACGGGTTATAGGAACATAAATCTTCTTCCCCGAAAAGATAGCTTAAACCGTGCTCTAAATGGAGGTGTAGTCAAATCCTACTTTATGGACTCAACCATGTTCTAAAATAAGTCGAAGTGTAAGCTACTATAAATCGGCATGAACTTTCCGGACAACCCAATAATAAGAATAGTCAAGCAATGGAGGTAATATAATTGACAAGCCCCCGCCCACAAAATTTCAGACTTTGTGCCTATAATAGACAGCCTTGACTATAATTAAAGGCAACAAGCTGACAAAACCAATTAGCTCATAAGATGAATTAGTGGCATTCCTTTTAGATGTATATACTCTGAGTTCAGACTCCACCAAAGCCAACTTTCTTTTTTATTCTTTCATGCTTGATAAAATAAATATCAGTTGAACACTGGAGTCAGAGTAATCGATTACCCAACTAATATAGGCCTTGTGCCTATACTAGAAAGAATTGTTATGATTATTGCTAGTGCAGTGATCTGGTATGATTGCTGCCACTCTGGACAAAATGCTTAGCAGCATTTTCCCATTCCTTTACATTCTGAGTTCAAATGCTGTTGATGTGATTGATTTCCCTCTTCCTTCACAATTGCTGACTTTGAACCAAAGTTAGAAAGAATAATAATTATTGTTCTTGTTGTCGTTGTTAATATTATTATCACAAGAAGCTGTCAGAATGCTTAGCGGCATATTTATCTGTCCTTTTGAAGTCAATAAAATAATTACTAGTTGAGCAATAGGATCAATGTAATCAACTGACCCCTTCTCGAAAGTTGCTGACCTTGTACCAAAATTTGAGATTAAGTATGGATGCTTTCTTGAAGCTTTGTGAAAACAAGGTTCCTCAAATTCTCTTTTATTCTCTTTTACTTGTTTCAGTCATTTGACTGCGGCCATGCTGGAGCACCGCCCTTGGTCGAGCAAATCACTTATTCTTTGTAAGCCCAGTACTTATTCTATTGGTCTCCTTTGCCGAACCGCTAAGTAACGAGGACACAAACACACCAGCATCGGTTGTCAAGCAATGCTAGGGGGACAAACACAGACACACAAACACATACATGCACATACATATATATATATATATATATATATATATATATATATATGACAGGCTTCTTTCAGTTTCCATCTACCAAATCCACTCACAAGGCTTTGGGCGTCCCGAGGCTATAGCAGAAGACACTTGCCCAAGATGCCATGCAGTGGGACTGAACCCGGAACCATGTGGCTGGTTAGCAAGCTACTTACCACACAGCTACTCCTGCGCCTATCTAAAGAATCTTTTATAGAATTCTTGCAGAATACAGTATGACACTTTTCTCAAGATTGACAATATCCTTCAACTTCTTAAGCAGCATTTTGAGTTCTGTACCAAATACACCAATTACCACAAGAACAAATACCACTTTTCTTTTATCTTCCACAATCTCTTCAGCCCTCTGGCTCGGTCCTGATATTACTCAATTCTTTGGTTCCCAATATCATATGGTACTATTATTAGTGTTTTTAATTGTTATGAAGGAGAACTTTAAAAAAGTCTCTGATTAGTAGTTATTAATGAACTTGTGTGGAGTTTATTTTCAGTAGAAAACTTGTGTAATAGGCGCAGGAGTAGCTGTGTGGTAATTAGCTTGCTTACCAACCACATGGTTCCGGGTTCATTCCCACTGTGTGGCACCATGAGCAAGTGTCTTCTACTATAGCCTCGGGCCGACCAAAGCCTTGTGAGTGGATTTGGTAGACGGAAACTGAAAGAAGCCTGTCGTATATATGTATATATACGTATGTGCGTATATGTTTGTGTGTCTGTGTTTGTCTCCCCCACCATTGCTTGACAACCGATGGTGGTGTGTTTACATCCCTGTCACTTAGCAGTTCAGCAAAAGAGACCGATAGAATAAGTACTGGGCTTACAAAGAATAAATCCTGGGGTCGATATACTTGACTAAAGGGCGTTGCTCCAGCATGGCCACAGTCAAATGACTGAAACAAGTAAAAGAGTAAAAAAGAGTAATAGCAGCAGCTGATGCAT
>NC_043011.1:17134161-17136661 GCF_006345805.1 Octopus sinensis | reverse complement strand
GTTCCAACAAGACTTGAACTCACATCACAGAATTCAGAATCTAAAGCATTCACAACTGAAGAGAAGACTTTACCCACAAGATCCTAACAGAATGATACCATGGAAATTTCCACATACACATTTTGACCTTCTGCTTCATAAACACACATCAAGGCACCATCAATTAAGTCCAACAGAAACAGTATTTCTTCCCAGCATGCAACTATTATCTCGTGTGTTTCAGGTGTGACAGTGTTACCTCCTGCTTTCAAGAATTCTAAGTGTCTTCCATCTAAACCAGGAGTTCTCAACAATTTTGTTTTTTAACTATGGACCCTTTGATTACTATTTTACTCTGGTGGACCCCCAAAGCCATAGAAACTTCTTTCAAAATTACTACTTTATTTTTCACACATTAACTTGTGTAGATTGGACTAAGTAAAATGTTAGAGAAAGAAACTTAGCTTTTTCCTGCAATACATACCAATACATACATCTAAAGCAAAATGTTTTTAGGGGTCCCTTAAAATACTATTGTGGATCCCCAATTTACTATTTTGTTGCATGCATCCCTGCCACACACGCACACACACAAATCTTATATGGACCCTGGTTGAGAACTACTAATCTAGACTCCACTGATTTATTGCTAAGAGAATCTCCTCATATTCTCATATGTTAATATGTTATTCATGTGGTGACGAGCTGGTAGAAACGTTAGCACGCTAGACGAAATGCGTAGCCGTATTTCGTCTGCCGTTACGTTGTGAGTTCAAATTCCATCAAGGTCAACTTTGCTTTTCATCCTTTAGGGGTCGATAAATTAAGCACCAGTTACGCACTGGGGTCGATGTAATCGACTTAATCCCTTTGTCCGTCCTTGTTTGTCTCCTCTATGTTTAGCCCTTTGTGGGCAATAAAGAAACATATGTTATTCATGTGTGTCAACTTGTCCCTTTGAGAGAAACCCCAGAAGTGCTGAAAACCAGATCCAAAAGTATTCTCTCTATCATTGTATCATGCCAGCTTCTTCTTTAACCATTTACTATTCAGATTAGTGTGTGAAATGCATCATATATTTGTTTTGAAGTAATCATGCATTATCTCATTCATGGTGTGTTGGCTTATTTTTAGAATGATATTGTAAGGTAGGTTTGTGAGACAAAGTGTGGTGCTTTGGACATAAAATAGAATATTTGGGCTGGGTATGGCTGGTTTAAACCCAAACATCCTATGATTTCATTTCAGGTTGCTCCAGTCCACTCAGCTGGCAAAAATGTGTAACGCTGCGATGGACTGGTGTCCAGTCCAGCTGGGGAACACATATGCCATTGAAACCGGGAAACTGGGCCATAAGCCTGGCTAGGCTTTAAAAGGGCAAATTTATTTATGTATGGAGGCGCATGGCTCAGCGGTTAGGTCAACGGACTCGCGGTTGGAGGATCACAGTTTTGCTTCCCAGACTGGGTGTTGTGTTTAGTGAGTGACAACACCTAAAGCTAAAGTTGCGACCACTGTTGTACTCTTTCGCCCCAACTTTCTCTCACACTTTCTTCCTGTTTCTTGAGTAATGCTGCAATGGACTGGTGTCCCATCCAGTTGCAGGGAACACATACACCACAGAAACCAGGAAACCAGGCCCATGAGCCTGGCTAGGCTTGAAAAGGGCACATAAATAAAAATTGAATTAAAATATATGTACTGTTTGAAGGATTATTTAGGTAAATAATTCTTCGAACAGTTGGTCATTAGTGATGCCTGCTGGGTTCGGCTATTCTACATTGATAAGAGGCAACCACCTTGAAATTAGTCTGTGGATATCAGACCAGCAAGGGGAAGCTGCTGACCTCCCCTGCTCGAAGGTTATAATGGACTCAGGTCTGTGTGTCACATAGCTAGCTAGAAGCGATATCTTCTTGGAGCTAATCAACGGCAGCATTCATCTTATTTTTTGGACTGCCATGTTAGCTTGGCAAAAATATATATATATATATATATATATTATATATATATATATATATATATTATAATATATATATATTATATATATATATTTAATTATAACTATATATATATTATATTATATATATAATATATAAATATTATATAGATATAGATAATATATATATATAATTAATTACATATATATATAATATTATATATACGCGAGAAAGAAGCAACAAGAATGGATAGGTTTTTAGTACGATCGTTCATACAAGGACAGGTTTTATTAAAGTTGCAAAGATTACAGCAATATAACGAGTCCCGTACTCATCAGCTAAAATACATGTAAGTTCTCTAGACATCCTAGTGTTGAGGCTATACTCATGAAGTAATGTAGATAATTAAACAGATTTCTAAAGTTCATTAAAGTTCTTTAAAGATGATGTACAGTCTTATAAGACTGTACATCATCTTTAAAGAACTTTAATGAACTTTAGAAATCTGTTTAATTATCTACATTACTTCATGAGTATAGCCTCAAACACTAGGATGTCTAGAGAACTTACATGTATTTTAG